>NW_017671941.1:24201-73292 GCF_001879085.1 Nicotiana attenuata | reverse complement strand
TACCTCAGAAATTGAGGATCCAGGTAGCTCACTATCCAAATATCGATTAGTAAACATGCAGTTGGGTGAGCCTTATGTGATCTTCGAGTGAGCAACAATTTGATGCCGCTATCTGTGTTCAGACAATTGGGGTTGCGTGAGCCGCGCCCAACAACGGTAATCTTACAGTTGGCTGATCGCTCCCTTGCTCATCCTGAAGGAGTGATTGAAGATGTGCTAGTTCAAGTGGGGTCTTTCATATTCCCTACTGATTTCATTATCCTGGACTACGAGCGTGATCAAGAAGTCCCATTTATTTTGGGGCGTCTATTCTTAGCCACGAGCCGAGCTATTATTGATGTTTGCGAAGGAAAGATGACGATGAGAGTAGGTGATCGAGTTCAGGTATTCAATGTTTATAAAGCACTCAGGTTGCCAGCCCACTATGAAGAGCTATCCATGATCTCTATAGTGGAAAGTGATGCCACATCATTAGTGCCCTATATGAGCCCTGTAGATCCCATTGAACGAGTGTTGATTGGGGATGAAGAAGATAGTGAAGATGAAATGATGGGAGAAATTGAGCAAGTACTGGATATGTCCTGCAGTTATGTCCATGGGTTTGGAAAATTTGAGGAGTTGGACAGGCCTGTCACTCTGACCCCTCCTAAGCCATCCATTGAAGAAGCTCCGAAGCTAGAACTTATGCCCCTTCCAGCGCATCTGCGCTATGCTTATTTGGGGAACTCTGAGACATTGCCTGTGATTATCTCGCCTAGCTTGACTAACACTCATGAAGAAAAATTGCTCAGAGTACTCCACGAGCATAAAAAGGCTATTGGGTGGACTATTGCTGATATCAAGGGAATTAGTCCATCGGTTTGAATGCATAAAATCTTCTTGGAGGATGGACACCGCCCTAGTGTGGAGCAGCACAGGAGGTGAAATCCCATTACTAAAGAGGCTGTGAAAAAAGAAGTAATCAAGTTGCTCGATACAGGTATCATTTTTCCTATTTCTGGCAGCAACTGGGTAAGCCCAGTTCAATGTGTGCCCAAAAAGGGGGGAATGACTGTGATTGAGAATGAGAAAAATGAGCTAATTCCTACTCGTACTGTGATGGAGTGGAGAGTCTGCATTGATTATAGAAGGCTCAACAAAGCAACCCGCAAGGACCACTTTCCACTTCTATTCATTGACCAAATGTTGGACAGATTAGCCGGGCATGAATACTATTGCTTCCTTGATGGTTATTTGAGATACAATCAGATTGTCATATGTCCAAAGGATCAGGAGAAGACCACTTTTACTTGTCCTTATGGTACTTTTGCCTTCAAGCGAATGCCGTTTGGTCTTTGTAATGCACCAGCCACTTTCTAGAGATGCATGATGGCTATTTTCACCGACATGGTGGAAAAATTCGTGGAAGTGTTTATGGATGATTTTTCAGTCTTTGGGTCTTCTTATGATGATTGCTTGAGGAATTTAAGCAAGGTGCTGGTCCGTTGTGAAGAAACAAATCTGGTACTGAATTGGGAAAAGTGCCATTTTATGGTGCAAGAAGGCATCGTATTGGGTCACAGAGTGTCAAGGAGTGGCATTGAAGTTGATAAGGCGAAGGTGGAGGCGGTTGAAAAATTACCTCCACCTATTTCAATGAAGGGTGTCCGGAGTTTCTTGGGACACGCGGGATTCTATCGGCGCTTTATTAAAGATTTTTCTAAAATTGCTACTCCTTTGTGCAGGTTGCTTGAAAAATATGTAACTTTCAACTTTGATGACGCCTGCCTCAAGGCATTCGAAGAACTCAAAAAGAAGTTGGTATCTGCTCCCATTATTGTGGCACCTGATTGGTCCTTACCATTTGAACTTATGTGTGATGCGAGTGACCATGCTATTGGGGCAGTGCTAGGCCAGAGGAAGGACAAGGTGTTTTATTCCATCTACTATGCGAGTAAGACTCTTGATGATGCACAGCTGAATTACACCACCACTGAAAAGGAGTTGTTAGCTGTTGTGTGGGCCTTTGAGAAATTTCGGGCATACTTGGTGGGAACGAAAGTCATAGTCCATACCGATCATGCAGCAATCAGGTATCTATTTACAAAAAAAGGAATCTAAGGCTAGATTGATGTGCTGGGTTTTGTTGCTGCAGGAATTTGATGTAGAAATACGAGATCGAAAGGGGACAGAGTACCAAGTAGCTGACCATCTATCAAGGCTGGAAAATCACGACCACGTGGAGGAGGGTGGCCAAACTAAAGAAGTCTTTCCTGATGAGCAACTTTTTTCTATCACCCAAGACCCTCCCCCATGGTACGCAGACTATGTGAATTATCTTGTGAGTGGGGTACTTCCTCCAGAAATTGAATCTGAAGCTAGAAAGAGGTTTCTACATGATGTGAACTTCTACTATTGGGATGAACCATATTTGTACAAGCAATGTGCTGATCAGCTGATGAGGAGGTGTATTCCAGAAAATGAGGTAGAATTAGTGTTGTATGATTGTCATGCATAACCTTATGGGGGCCATCATGGAGGAGATAGAACAGCTGCAAAGGTATTGCAATCCGGTTTCTTTTGGCCAACTTTATTCAAGGATGCCCATGCATTTGTTAAGAAGTGTGACCAATGTTAGAGAACATGAACAATCACAAGGAGGCATTGTTGATACCCAATTTTTTTCCGTAGATTTTTTATATATGTAAAATACTTTCAAAATAGTGCATATAAAAATGTATGCCCACATGTTTTAGTATTTTTCCTAATTTTGAAAGGATTTTTAAAATAATTTATTGCCCATTTTAGCAGTACAAAAACCAATAATTATTCCCAAAATTATTATTTATGGTGAATAACTTTATTTATTCTCATATTTATACCAAAATGTAGCTAGGGTAATTACTATACATTTTTACAAATTTATTTGGTATTTTAAAAGCCAAATTGTATATAATTGCAATTTTAGCCTATTTTCAGAATTAACAGCATTTTATAATTATGAAATTGGTTCCAATATTTTTAAATTAATATTTGTATATTATTCACTGATCCAGTACCTTTAATTTTTTTTCAAAATCAATTTTTACTATTTTTATAAATTAAAAGGGAAAAATTGGCTATTTAAAATACGGCCCCATTTCGTTTTAATTATGGCCGAAATTGATCCCCCTAATTGACCCAATTCCAAACCCTTAATAGACCAACCCAATTTCAATCCAACCCGCCTCTGACCCAACCAATTTAACCCGCCCGGCCCTCTCTTCTAATCCAGGCCGTTGATCATTTTGATCAACGGCCACGATCATTCCTTGCCTTTTTAATCCCCAAAGACTACCCTAATCTCCCTCATTCTCTTCAATCAGCCGCCTCTGAAATCCCCCTCCTCTCAAACTCTCTCGAAACCCTAGCCTCTCTCATCATCTTCAACCTCAAAACCCACCGGAAACCATGGCTTCTCCGGCCATGGTAACCTTATACTCACCCCCTGTTACTCCTGTGTGCTCGACATTTGAAGAATCGAGGCCAGACCTCGAAGGTCTTCATCCAGACCTGTGCCAGCTCGAAGTTTCACGGCCATCGCCGGCCTTGCTCCAGCGTATCCTAGTCCTATGAGCCTATCTCTGACCTTATCTGACTCAGATCGGACCTTTTCCAAGCCTTTCTCATTCTAGGGTTCTTCTGAAACTCTAACTATTCGAGGTTCTCTCCGATTTTTCTTAGATCTGTCACGTATCTATGCTCTACTTGGCTTTTTAAACGATTTCCCCAATTTTTCTTTCAAAAAATTACTTTTAAAATCACTTCTCTTTGATTTAGGGTTTTCTGAAATGCTTAAAATGTTTCTCCGATTTTTCGTTTCCTTTTCTTTGTGTGTATTTGTCTCCACTATGCCTTTATATTTTCTTTTCTACCACGCATGTTCATCTACTATGTTCTTGTGTTTTTCCTGTTATCACGCATGTTTTCTAATGTGTTTTCGATATTCCGCTCGTTCTTCTACTGTGTTTCTATGCTATGTGTTCACATGCTTTCCCACTATGTTCTGCTATTTGCCTTCCACTATGACCTGATATGCTTCGCCTACTTTCTCCCCCTTCTCTGACTAGATTCGTTCATACCAAAATCAGACCTTGTGATTTACTGGCCGTTAATTGATTGCCTTTCCTTAAATTGTACAACCGTGTACTGTCAAGACCTTGTCCTTAAATAAACCTCTATGTATTTACCCCTCTTGTATTGCTTTGAAAAGTGTTTGATTAATCTCTTTCCTTAATTAGTTTTACCCGTTTGAAATAAGAATCCCTTAATTAAAGGGAAACCTTATGTAATTGAATTTCAAACTATTTTCTTACCTATTTCTGCTAGCTTTCTACACTATAAAAGGCATGACCCTTTCTACACAATAGACACGGTTAATTCAACATTTTTACACTTTAGATTTCACACTTACAATCTCACAAAACTCATACTTGGGGCATTCTTTCTTCTTGTCTGCACTTTGGCTTTACAAGACTACTGCTTTCTTTTGCTTGATTACTTGAGACTGGAGTGTTCTAGTTTTGGTTTCAGCATCACCCCCAATGTGTTTTACTTACAGCCTTTACATCCATGTTTATTTTACTGTCTGTATGGAGTTAAATGTCAACTAGCATGTTAATTTTCTTTCATCTATTTCTGCTGTGAATCCTTACACCCCTTCTTCCCTCTATGTGCTTTGAGTTGTAGTTCAGAACATGACAATATGCAAGTTATTGTTCATGTTTTGACCTGATCCCTTTGGGGATCCTAACTCCCAAAACAATGTGTTCTAACGGGCTGGTGGGGTGTGCCAACATTTCCTATTGCTAGGTATGCCCACTAGTCTGTCTTTGTCACTTCCCTTTTCCCCTTATCATAATTCCTTCTATGCACTTACACTCACTCCTAGTTTCTAAGTTTTCCCCCCCTCCTGTGAGCCATGCCTTGGGACCTTGAGTTCCCTCTGAACTTGGACACTTGAGTGCTGGCCTTTCCACACTGCACTATGACTCAATCTTGCAATGTATTTGGGTGTGAGCACTGCCCGGAGTCCATGAGGCTCTTAGGGAACTCTGACATACCCCAAATGAGAAAGGCTTTGGATCTTGGTCTTTGGAGTTGATTTACTTCATGCTTCAGGCAGGAAACCTGAATCAGGCTCTCCTTGGTTGTAATTTTATTTTTTATGATGTAATTTCTTTATTTTATTTTGGTATGTAACAATTTTGTAATAAACTTCTGGGGTGATTAGCGAAAAAGGGAAGGGTAACCATGCATGCAAAGGGGTAGATATCATGTTCATAGGGAATATTTACACTTCTACACTCATGTATCATGTTTTCAGCTTTCACTTCTGCATCTCATATAGTGACCATGTCTATAGGTTTCTGCAGTTTTGCACCTTATATAGAGACCATGTCTATAGGTTTCTGCACTTCTGCATTTCTATAGAGACCATGTCTATAGGTCATTTCTGAAATGCTGCATATCATATAGATAATATGCCTATAGGACTTCCTGAATTTTGCATCTGCATCTGTCACTAGGCAAACCTGTTTATAGGTTTAAATAACTAACAACATTTTAGATACCATGCCTATAGGACTTCTGCACTCTTGTTTCGATTAAAAAAATATTTTAAATCAGTAACGCCTAGAAAGCATGCCTATAGGAACCATCAACTAAATCTGAATCCTCCATTCGCTTATGAGTCTAAAACCAGTAGCAACAATAACGACTGCAGAATTTATATTCCTGTAATTGACAATTTCTTTCCCTTAAAATCAATTTACTTCTTTTCTGAAACTAATAGATATCATGCCTATAGGTTTTCGTTTAACACTTAGGCAAGCCATAGGGTAACTTGTAAATTGAATCAAATTCTATTAACTACAACCAGCAAGCAGGCCTGATTCGGGCTTCTTATCTGAAATATGTAATAAATCAGTTTGCCACAACTCTTAAGTTTAATCAGACCCTAATCAGTACGTGTAAGACATGCTAAACTATATGTTTCACTTTGTTTTAAGGAGGTCTGTTTAAGCCTTTCTATCGGTTATGTGCTTCTCCCCAAATTTGCTATATATGTGTTTTGATTGTCGCCTTAGAATTTTGTCCTTTGAAACTATAAAACTTCACACCCCTTCCCTTTAGGATTAGTAGTCCCAAATACCTCCGGGCCTGATAGGATTGGGGCGGGTAATAGCATGCAATAAGTAAAACGAGACCATTCCGCGTTTAATACCTTTTCGGGGTGGGAAAGGGTAGATATAGATATGACGACCACGCGATAACACCACGTGTATAAACGGTTACCGAGGTGATCCATATTATTTATAAACCTAGGACCCTCCTCCCTTTACTCGTTTATTTTATTGAGAATTTCAAAACTGCTTCTTCTCAAATTCCAGCTTCTTTAACTTCTTTTAACTGCAATTACTTGCAACAATTATGTGAAAACCCCTCCCCCCCTCATATTTATAACTCCTATTTGTCTATTTGTTGTTTGCACTTAAAGTCACAATTATAGTATGGACGGGAACCACACTAGTGGATCTCGAGGGGTGCCTAACACCTTTCCCTCGGGATAATTTCAAGCCCTTACCCAATCTCTGGTTTTCTAAATCAAAATTCTTCTTAGTATCCTAATGCACTTAATCATTAGGTGGCGACTCTTCAATTCAAACCCAATTCCCAAAAGAAAACGAGTTGTCCTCCCAAATGTCATAAACCCGATTTCGCGAGAAAAAGGGGGCATCGACACTCTGGAGGTGCTTCCACTTGAGGCCGACCCAATTTCCACTACTGATCAGGAGATCCATGTCAATATCCAGGTTAGAGGAACATCATGCTGTTGGCTTTTATCCTTGGTTTATGCAAGTACGAATCTAGCTAATAGAAAAATCTTATGGAATAACCTAGAAACTATAGCTAAAAATCATACTATGTCATGGCTTCTTTGTGGGGATTTTAATGAAGTAACAACATCTTCTTCCAAAAAGTTTGGAGGAAGGCCAATAAATAATTCTAAAACTGCTGTCTTTCTACAGTGCCTAGACAATATCAATATGATTGACCTAGGGTTCATGAAACCCAAGTTCACGTGGACAAATAAAAGGAAAAAAAGGGGCCACCAAATCCTGGAACGGCTAGACCGCTTCCTTGCCAACCCGGACTGGGTAGGGACATAACCAGATGTGGTTATGTCTCATTTGCCACGCACGTACTCTGATCATTGTCCCGTCATCTTGAACTTAACAAAACCTATGAATAAATCCGCCCACATATTCCGCTTTGAAACAATGTGGCTAAACCACCCTGATTTTAACAATATAGTTAACTATCATTGGTCAAACAATAAATGCTACAGGAATGACATATCATCCTTTACGGAACATATGGAGACATGAAACAAGAGCACCTTTGTAAATATCTTCAAAAAGAAACAAACATTACAAAATAGAATATTAGGTATCCAAAATATGCATCCTACCCACAAAAGAAACTTTGACGTAGACCTTGAGGAATAAGTTATTTGCGAATATAATGGAATTCTAAAAAATGAAGAGGACGTTTGTAAATTAAAATCTAGAGTCCAATGGCTAAATGACGGATATACCAATACTAAATTTTTCCACGTGTTGTCCATCCAACGAAGCAGGAAAAATAGAATCATAGGGCTCAATGACTCTGTAGCCAACTGAACTTTTGACCTGCAGAATATACGGAGCATAATCTTAAACCACTTTACAGACATTTACACTAATGAATTACCCTTTTTTCCTAGACATGTTACCCATAATCCATGCACTCTCAATATCCTCAGTGACAGAGATAAAGAATTTCTTAGTAGAGATCTAAATACCCTTAAAATTCACAAAGCAATAAAGTCTTTTAAGCCACTCAAAGCACCCGGACCAGATGGTATTCACCAAATTTTTTTCCAGAAATATTGGGCGGACACAAGTCCCTCAATTAACAACACATGCTCACAAAATTTCCAAACCCCTACAATTGACCCTCAAATAAATAAGATATACGTATCTCTCACCCCTAAGATAAAAAAATCCACAATACATCTCCCACCATAGACCTATTAGCCTTTGCAATACGATCTACATGACAATTACAAAAATTATTGTTAATAGGATACACCCTTCCTTAACAAAATAATTAGCCCTGATCAGTGCAGGTTCATTCTGCGAAGACGTGCTATTGATAATGCAATAATAGTTGAGGAAGCTAATCACTCATTTAAAAAGAATTCAGGAGGCAACGGGAAAATGATGCTTAAACTAGACTTAGAAAAATCATTTGATCGCCTGGAATGATCGTTTATTCGGAACTCCATACATTCCCTCAACTTTCCTGTCAAATTGATCATACTAATTATGAACTGCATCTCAACATCATCTACCTCTATCATAGCCAATGGTCAATCGACAGATTTCTTTGAACCCTCTCGTGGCATACGCCAAGGGGACCCATTGTCACCGTATCTCTTAATCATCTGTATGCAATCAGTTACTAGGTACATTGACCATGCCGTTGAATTTTGTCAATGGAAACCTATAAAAATTAGTCGATCAGGACCCCCCATATCCCACCTCCTATTCGCAGATGACTTTATCCTCTTCTCTGAGGCAAATGCAACTAGTGATGCCTCTATCATAAACATCTTCAACTCAATTACCCAATAATCTGGTCAGTGGATAAACTTCACAAAATCAAAATTCTTTTCTCAAAGAATGTGGATAGCAACATCCAGAGCACGCTCTCCACAATGCTAAACATTAAGGCAGCAAACCATGTAGGGAAGTATCTGGGCTTCCCAATTACCAATCTACAACCAAAAGCTATGACTATCAATTTATGCTTGATAGAATGAATATAAGACTAAAAGGCTTGAAAGCAAAGCTCCTAATCCAAGCAGGAACAACCACCTTTATTCAGTATGTTGTGGAAGCTATACCAACACATTCAATGCAACTCAATTACCTACCTACGTCTACCAGAAAACATATAGACCGTATTCAACGGGACTTCCTATGGTGATTAACTACAGAAAAAAGAAGGGGACACCTTGTTAATTGGGCTACTATAACATCCCCAAAACAAGAAGGAGGCTTGGATCTTTTCAGTTCCAAGAGCAAAAACCTAGCTCTCCTTTGCAATATCATTTGGCGCCTCCACTACAGCCCAAACAGCATACGGGCACAGATGGTGAGTCAAAAATATCTAGCAAGACAGGAACACAAATATTTCATCACAAACACAACTGATTCTTATATGTGGAAGATCCTTGCTAAAGCTCACCCCTTCTTTTGCAAAAGGATTAACTTGGAATGTGGCGAATGGCAACCATATCAATCTTTGGAATCATCGCCCGACTGCCTCTAAGGGCTCTCATTCAAGGTCCACTAACAAATGCAGATTTGGGGAAAAATCTCTCGCACATATTACAATTAAACTCTTGGGATCTAAGCCAGTTATCCTTTGAACTTCCTGCAGACATTCAGTCACTAATTCACAGCACCTATCTACCATCTTTGAAGCTGCCACATATAACTTCTTCTGGAAACCAACCACTGATGGCTCCTTCACTATCAAGTCAACCTACTCTTTAATCAGGCAATGCCTATCTACACAAACATCAAGGGATTTCGAACACACTTGGATATGGAAAGCCAACTGCCATAATAAACTGAAACACTTTCTGTGGCTTTTAATCATAAAACGCCTACCTACAACATCCATGCTATACTACAGAAAAATAATTTCATCCCCTTTTTGTCCCTACTGCAATATTGTGGAAGATACAGAACACATCTTCCTCCATTGCCCACGAAACAACACCATCTGAAACACACTGCATATAGACTTTGATCCACCAAATTTCAATACGTGGGGTAAAAGAACTATGTACTTCTAATGGCTCAACAATTCTACCAAACCAAATCCAAGTCCCATTGTCCATTATCACCCACATTACCCTATGACATATCTGGTTACACCGCAATAATAATTTGTTCAAAAAAACTTCCGCAACCATCACTAGCAACACACCAATTGCCCACGCAATTGAATACCTCTGCCTCACAAACCAAAAAGCAGCTCAACATCAAACCACAAGAATTCAAGTACGGTGGGAACCACCACAACCAAACACCTATAAACTCAATATAGATAGTGCACACAGAAAAAACTCCAAGTATAGGCCATTATACTAGTGTGACATGGAATTAAACCAAATAAGGAAGACAGGCACTTTTGGGCCATTGGTCTAGTGTTTCCAAAGATTATTGACAATCCGTATCAAGTGCATGCAGAGTGTTTGCTAATGACGATAATCTGGGATTTAACCACGACTGAACCAATTAGCAAACTTGCTAACCCCAAAAATAGAAAAGCTGAAAAAGTTAAACGAAAAGAAATAAAACCAAGAAAGGGCCGGGCATCCAAATTCAAATGATTGTAAGTTGTAACATTAACATTTGGGCATTTGAAAAAAAGTCACAAAAAGTTACTACTACAATAAAAATTTGTCTGTTTCTAATCAGCTTTAAGAGCTTCAAGCAATTTTGGCCGATTTTCAATTTTTCCAATGGCTGCTTTGAGCTCTTGCTGGAGAATAGACCTTGTAGGTAATAAAACCATGTCATTCCAAACTGAACCAGGCTGCGCTAATTCATCTTTTGGGTAGAGTTCGTATATTGACTCTGCTTCTTCATTCACATTTCTTACCATTTCTAAACATTTGATGTCTTCCGGTTCCACCAACATCTTATTCTCTCCATCTTTCCATGCTATTAACTGCATTTAAATTTCGACAAAAAGTCAACGGAAGAATAAATAAAGATGATATGATTGGACTATTTATTTTCTGGAAGGGTTAAGGTGACAGTAAAATAATTTTCAAGAGCCGAATAATGAAAATTCATAGGTGACATTCTTTCCCTTTTAAAGTAGGTATGAACTTATTTAAGCTTATCACTTTGAATTTACAAAAGATTTAAGTCATAGTGTAGTTTAACCAATTATAGCAATTTTCATTGAGTTACCGAGTTGATGCTTATCACATAGATTTACCTGTTTCTGATTGTGTTAGTGTGCGGCACTTAAATAAAGGTAAATCCTTAGAACTCCAAAAAAAATTTCAATTTCATCTAGGAATATGCATGTCTACAGTACGTTGCACGTACGAATGATGTTAGTAGAACAGACCGCAGCAAATACAATAGAGATAAGAATATTGTTACCGTTGGTTTGGAGCCTAAAACGTTGGTGCAGTAGAGTCTGGCGTTATCAACAATATCACAGTACTTAGGAAATGCATTTGCAAATCTCTTGTGAGATTTGAGTTGAGGCTTCACTCTAACTGCCCTCCCTGTTCCTATAGCTCTCCTGCATAAATATTTCACAAGGAATAAGATAAAAGAATAAATAACGTTAGGGAATTTACATCGAAATTACAACAAATCACATGTGTATCTTAATTAGAAGTAATCTATATATATATATATATATATATATATACCTGATGCCTCTAACAACAGCTAGGTAAGGATCACATACAACTCCCACCAATTCAATTCTGTAAGGTTTAGTGATGTTAGCCTCTTCTCCTTGTTCCTGTTCAGCTTGTTCCCAATAATTTTCAGTAACTGTCCCATCCTCTGCAACCTTGTAACCTTCCCCCATTCGATACCGATGTTTGTGTACATTTCTTGCCATGGCTATTGTCTGCTCAACAAATGGCACCCATGATAAGGTTCCATCCATTATAACATCGCGCCCTTCGTTAAGAGCTGTGACTAGGAGGGAAGATGCTGCATCTGTTGAATTTTGATGTACCTGTTTATATATTATGAACGTTAAATTCAAACATTAGTATATTAGTAATTCATATAAACACATTGACTAAGCATTCGTATAGAGTAAAAATTGTTGTTACCAATTCAGCAGTTTGAAGCATGTCGTGATGATGACCTCTTGAGCTAAGGGCTCTGTAAATTACATCAGTTTCCTTGAAAGCATCTGCCTCTACCACCACTGCATTTGCAGCTGCTTCGGACCAAAAAGACCTGCCAAAAACATTAGTCAAAATTTGTAAATGAATTGCAAAGAAAGGAAATTAAAATAGAGATGAAATTACTACTGTTTGAGGATGTCTTTGAGGACAGTGGATTTGCCGGCACCCATGCCGCCACCCATGAGGAGGAGCACTGGACTTCGTTGACTGTGAGCCACAGGGACCATAACGTCTGTACATTTGGAGTCCCCATTTGATGAAACTGTTCCAATTGCCTTCATCTCCTCTACCAGTGTAGAAAATACCCTTGTCACCTTCAACTCCTTTGTTATCTTCTCGAATCTCTGCTTCCTACAATCACCAATATTACTCAACATACACTTTTAGTGAATGGGAATCTTGATTAAGTTGGCAAAACTGGATCCACAATTTAAATTCTATGACTTCAATTTTTAAAGTTTTTGTTTCATATATATCTAATATTTTTGCAATTTTAATGAATTATTACATATAATCTTGATTACGCGTCCAAATTTATGGGTTCAATTGAACTTGTTACATATATATATATATATATATATATATATATATATATATATATATATATATATATATATATATATATATATTACATTCACCCCTGTCTATAGGTTACGGGTTCGAGTCGTAAAATCAGCTGTTAATACTTGCATCAGAGTAGGATGCCTACATCGTACCCCTCAAATCCTGCGTGAACGAGTAATACTTTGTGCATTTATAGACTTTTAATCTTACTACATGCAGTGATGAAATCAGATTTTCGTATCAATTTGGGTTGTACAAGACTACAAGGGTTTGGGGCTAGGAATTAATTAAACATTTTACTTTCTATCTTAAATTAATGTGTGTATTTACTTTATTTTTCAAGGCAGTTGTTATACGTACACATTGTTTTTCTAGAAGAACTATATATATAAAAAAATGGTGACATTACTTGGTTGGAAGTGTGTGCCATGAATTGAGCTAATCTAGTACGCCTCTTCATATCTATCAAATGAGTTAAGATTTTCCTTAATTTGTCATAGTTTTACTAAAAGTTGATATGCCTAATGCCATCTACCTCAAAGAAAAGAAATACTAGCTAGTAAAATAATCGTTTTGGAGGAGAGTCGCTGTCTTTACAAGTTGCAATCTCAATAAATGCCATCCCTTCTCTACATTTTTTCTATTCCATTATTTAAAACATGCCATATCTCAAAAAAGTTAGAAAAACAAGAAGAATACTTTTAACCAAATAACTACTGTATGCTTGAAGAAAATAGCAAAAAATTAAGATATTATATTATTTTGTACTAATAACTACTGTATTTATTTAAATCCTTAAATTTTTGTTTTCAGATTACATGAAAGTTTCAAACATGCTGTTTGGATTCTCAAACCCTCCTTTCAGATTGACCACACAAAATAAAATAAAAGTTTGATTTTTATAATGCCTTCTGTTAATATAACTCGTAAAATAAATGAAATTATTGTCTGAATAAGGTGAAATAGAATTGGTGGTCGTCGATTTCAAATCCCACCATGTAAGAGTATTGACAATAGGCCTAACAAAATTGACAGAAAATACTTCTGCTCGAAACAACAATCCAGCAGTATAATTTCCGTATCCCATTTTCTTCACCATTATTAATTTGTTTAAATAAAATGTAATAATACTACTCCAATAAAATATAGTAAAAGTTAAGTATTTCAAAATACGTTAACAAAATTGTGATAACAGCTTTATATTTAACTTTAATTTAAAGCAGACAATAACACGAAATCCAGGAAGAAAATACTATAATAATAATAATAATAATAATAATAATGTGATGTTCACTTATTTTAAAGTGAATGAAATAATCACCTTGTAGCTGCGAGCACCAAATCCTTGAGTCTTTTCTGATCAGAATCAACACTTAACACCTTCAACAAAAAAGACGTTGACCTTTAATTATTAGGTTGTGGTTTATCAAAAAAAAAAAAAAAATTGATATAATTTGATTTTCTCTATATATTTACAAAGAAAATGAAAAATGAACATCAATAGATAATATATACCTGACTAATGAAGAGAGAAGCTTTACTCCAATGGAAAGCAAAATAAGCAAGAATGCATCTCTCTAATTCATTCTCCAACTTTACATACAAAGATTCAGCATCTTCTTCATTAGCAAAGTATTCAAATATGGTATTATCACAACCTTTGGATCTCCTCAAATATTCTTGTACTAGCTCTCCTAAGCGAGGACACTCATTTTCATCTTTAAACCCCACTTGCCTTGCTACACAATATAAAAACCTTCAAATAATCAACAACATAAAATAGAAAAAATAAATAAATTAATCGAAAAGAACAAAGTACTGACCAACATAATGGGAAAACTTTTCGAGTTTACCACCACGACTAGATTCACTTCTGTCCAAAATAGGAGTAAGGAGATTTATATTTATTTGATCATTATCATCAACTTTGGAAGATTTGGATTTAGATTTAGAAGATTTGTGAAGATGCATGGCGAAAGCAGATATAATTCCCACCAGACTTGCAACCAATATATGTGAAGCAACCACTTTTCCATAGCTATCTGCATAAGAAAATTTATATATAAGAAACAGAAAAGACTTTTTGTAATCATATACAGACAACATATAGTGATGATATTTTGACAAAAGACGAGGTCAAAATTCAAACTTTAGAATTAATGGGAGAGAGGGAAGGGACTTAGTGGGTTACATTTCAGCATGTTTTGTTTCTGTAGAAGAAATAGTCTTTCAACAAAGAGTTGAACTTTCTTTCTTTCTTGGTTTCTGCCTTTTCAGTTTGGACTACTCTGAAATTTTTTTGGGGAATTAATGGAAGAGTGGATAAAATAGATATAAAGGCATTCTGCTTTTCAGAGTCAACTGATCCTTGGATGCTGCATATATATCTATATATTTATTTAAAGGTGAGGTGGTGGTGGACCTGAAAGAAATAAAATATGAATTTTATTTTCTAACTACCATAATATTCCAAGTTGCAACTACTACCATTTCACCATAAATTGACTACTCTCGTTTTTTCCATTATGATAGACCTTTATTTACTGACCACATGTAATTTATCGTAAAGTATACTTTAGATATTTGAGCACAATAAGCAAATATATATATTACAAGTAGTAGTAAGTACATGTTTCATTTTTATTAAATGTAGTATCAGGCAAGCTTGCACGTACCTCGATTAATTCTACGGTTTACTTGCTATCTCTCACCAAAAAAATTTATCAAGTAACTTTATCCACCAAAGCTTGAACATATGGGAAGAAATCACCCAATGTTTCTCGTCTTCTGAAACCTCATGGTCCCCAACCAACTTCATTTTGAAAAGACAAAAAAAACTACATTTAAAAGTCTTTGACGTTTGGCCAAAATGCTATATTTTTAGTACATTACTCGCCTTACATGTTCTTAGTTTAGTGATTAATTGTGCGACGTTTGAGCTAAATTATGTTGTTTTATGTGTAGTAGCATCGGAAGACAAGGACGAGTGAAAGTTGCACAAAAAGAGGACAAAAATACGAGAAAAGAGCACAAAAGCATGAAGTACTCAAGCCTGGCTATAGGCCAGGCGTAGCCAGCTCTGTAGCCAGCTTGGCCGTGCTGCAGGCTAGGCGTAGCCAGCTTGGCCGAGCTATAAGCCTGGCCTCACGAGGTCTGTAGCCCGATGGTCAAGAGTTTGCAAATTAAAATATTACGACCCGGATTTAGACTCAAGGACTTCAACCCTAGCCTATAAATATGCCCTAAACATGTTTAAAGGAGGGGGACGCTTTTTGAGAGGAGATTCGACCTAAGGAGGCAAGAACACACAAGGAGCAAGGCGGAGAATTCTTCTACGAGTTTTTCACTTTCTTCTTCTAATTTTTCATCATTGGTTATGAATATTAGTATTGTAGTTTTACATACTATTATGAATAGCTAATTTGTTATCTAGGATTTTGATGGAACCTTTTGTAGGATAAATTCTTGTTATATTTTTATATAATTGAGTTGTTGGATTTCTCTACTTGTTCAACTACGTGTTTATTGTTGTTGATTGAATGGCCATCAATTGACTGTGCCTATTTAGTGTGTATTGCTTGAAAAGAAGTACATATTTAGGTAGTTGTTGAACAATATTGATCCTAACGTATGTGAGGAACCAATACAGAGGGTTTAAATGTGGGATTAGGAATAATGAAACTTTGGTGCGATCTTAGTGAACGATGAATTAGTGTAAGCTAGCGTAGTTCGGAAGAATATGTCTAGTAAATTGTGGTAGTTGCTCGAAAGAGAATTACGACAACCGAAGTACTCACAATTGGTAGAGAATACTTAGGCGAAATTATAGAAGGCGTAGCGGGAAGGATTCTGGTAATTGGAAAAATCATAACTCTAGACCTCCTTAATCTTGTCTCCAACCCTTAGTCTTGTTAGTGGATAATTTTACTACTTTTAGTATTTGTTAATTAATTAGTTTAAAATAAAAATTACAATATTCATAACTAGAAACTTATTTGAACTTGTATTCTTAGCAATATTGAACAGTTGTAGCTAATTCATAGTTCTCTGTGGGATTCGACTCCGGACTTTTAGACCGAATTATATTTGTAGCGACCGCTTATCCTTTTTAGGACTAGAGTTGGGCGTGATAAAATTTGGCACCGTTGCCGGGGAACTAACGGTGTAGTTGTAGCTGTATATATTGCTAGGTTTCAAGTTTGAACTTTTACTTTATTTTGTATTATTCTTTTTAATTTTATTTTTTCTACTTGTTGATTTGAGAAATATGATATCTTGGAATTATAGGAGTTTAGGTGTTGGTAATTCTATTTTTGATCCTCATACATATTGTGAAGGAAACCACCCGTAGAAAATTTATCAAAATGTTCCAGAGAGCGAGTTATGTGCACCAACTCAATCTTATTTGTGGAATGTGTGTGATGTGTGCGGTGGTCAAAATGGTCACTTTCATGATTGTGCGTATATGTCTTATCCTCCCACAACCCCTTACTATGATGGTTCTACTTTTTCTTGTGAAGTTAATAGGAACAAAGAACCCGGGGATGATGACCTGAAAGAGATCAAGGATATACTAAGGTGCCTTGTTGAACAAAATAATGACACAAAATTATGGATACAAATGCAAGAGGCAACTATTCATAATTTGAAGGCTCAAGTGAGTCAAGTGGTAGAAGCTCTGAATGTTCGACAAGTCACTATAGTGGATAGTAGCCGAAAACAATGTGAATTAGAGTCAGCCGTTGATACTCTGATGGATGAGGTCATAGTAGAATACCAACAACCTAGCCAACTAGAATGTGAGGATGCCGATATTGAAGACGTGATACTAGAATCAGCCAAGGACAGTGAGAATAAAATTTTTGTTGATTCTAGTGTCATTGGTGTTGAGGATGTTGGAATTTCTGAAGTTTATGTATTTGAGCGCATTGGCCCTCACTCCAAGTATTTTCCACATTGTGTTTGGATGATAATATGGAAATAGAGTCATCCGAGCCAATGGAGAAGCATTTGAATGAGAAACAAGGTGTCTATATTCTGGAACTTTTCGTGCCAGAAAGTCAAGATTACACACCTCACATAAAGTCCCAGAAGTGCAGAATATTACATTATTTCCTTGGGCTAGTTAGATTTGGTCCACTATCCCAAAAGCACGATCATAAGCTTGAATCAAAATTTGGGGTTCAATTCATAAGCTCGAGATTGAGGCAGAAAGTGATTCACGTCGTGCTGCGACGTTAAATCAGGTGCTTATTGGGAAGCAACCCAACTTTACTGCTTTCTTTTATTTTTAGTTTTTTTTAAGTATTTTTTTATTGTATTATTTTTATAGTGTCATTTTTTATTTTGTAGGAGCATGGAAAATAAGCTATTGGAAGGATGCAATAGCAAGCCAGATGATTAGAACTAAGTGTTGGGTGCCCGCACAGAGAAAAATATCCAGGAGAGAAGTCTGAGAACCCCATGAGCTATTAGTGCTTCGGTCTTTGGCCTTCTAGGGAATTTCTTTTACCCTCTTATTAGTTATGGTGTGCACTAGGGACAATGCACAATTTTATGTGTGGGGTGAGGAGATTGTCTGGGTGACTTTCTATGCTATTTTAATTGTGTTAGTTTAATTGAAGAATTTTTTTTTAAAGAAAAATATTGGACTTTTCCCAACGATGAATCTCCTAGGCAGTTTTCTTGAGTGGTTTAAAGTCTGACCAAAAACACACAAAATAATAATAATAATTGAAATCCAAAAATCATGTCTTTTAATTTTTACTTTAGGTAGTAATAATCCCCCGTGGTTTTTCTTTGTGCCTCGGTTATTTTTCATGGGATGTTGTTTGAACCGAGTCATAATTTTTTTTAGTTTTAGAGTAGATTAGGATTTAAATAAAAGAAGGAAGATGAGATTTCTAGGCGCCCTTTTGAGGTGTTTGATATTAGCATATTTAGGCTCTAGCATGTGTATTACCTTCCCTATGGTTTGAAGTTGCTTATGATGCCTTGTTGAGTTAGATAGCATGTCTATTGACGCCTATGTCTCGTTTTCTTGGCTCGTGTTCACTTTGTGCTTAATGCTTAATAATTTGTGGCTCCGTGAATACTTGTAATTATTTGAGAGTCGGAATAGAATCGTCCTTAGTGAATCATGTGCCATGTGTGGTGAGATCTTCTTGTGTAGTCCATGTTATTGTAACTGAGTCTAAAACTTGCCCGTCATGTGAGTTGAAGCGAAATCCTAGGCTTTGCTTGGTTTGAAAAATGATTTTTGGCTTTCTTTGATCTTTTTCAACTTAATGCCTACCACAAATAAAATTTATCCCTATTCAATTATTTTGAGCCTATAGACTTTTATTTGGCAACCACATTACAAGCTTATATCCCTTTATTCTTGATTGTCATTGTTTTGATCCTTGTACCTCTTAAAGCACTTTAATTGTAAAATGAGTGCTAGAAGAAATTAGGAAGGAATGCGGGTGACTTATAAGTGAAACCAATGAAAGAGAAAAGGTGCACGTATTTTTCAAAAGAATACACTACTACGGGAAAAAGAGAGAAAAATTACAAAATAAAAAGAAAAAAATAAAAAAAATAAAAAAATATATATGTAGATGAATAAATTGATATATTATCTTTGCTAGTAGGTGTGAGGTGAAGTAGTGCTTAAAGAAAAAAAAGGGAAAGCTCTTGGATGACATTGTTTGTGAAATCGAAGCTGAGGTTGAAGAATTTGCGCGTAAAGAAATATGTGATGTGTTAAAGTGCTTAGGAGGGTTAACCACTATTTCAAAATATATCTTACCCTTCCCTTAGCCCATGTTACAACTATGAAAAAGTCTTACTTGATTTTAGATCGAGCAAGCCTACATTAGTGGAGGTTTACATAATGGGCAAGCCTATGGTACATTGTGCATACATGTGACTTATGTGTGAGAGTGAGAAATTTCCTTGATATATGTGAGTCCTTAAAATATATTTGAGAATTTGGTTCGAATGTATGGATTCAACTTACTCTTTTGTTCTTGTTGTGAGGGCACATGATTTCGCGAGGGGTAGGAGATGTTGTTAGATTTCTCTATGATGCTAAGTGTTCGAGCCACGAATGCATTGTGATATTGAGTCGGTTTATGAGGCTAGGATTTTTATGAGCATGTTGTCTTGGTGTTGAATAAATTTTTGAAGTATGGCATAAAGTAAAAGGAAGTGTGTGTTGAAGGCATATGCTAAAGTTCAATTGTTGCTATCAACCATAGTCATAGGTACGGTGTGCGTCAGATGTGTTAAAAGAAAATAAAGTGCTCAAGGCTAGTGTGAATTGGTGGTTGACTCGAGGACAAGCAACGTTTAAGTGTGGAGTAGTGATGTTTGGCCAAAAATGCTATATTTTTAGTACATTACTCGCATTACATGTTGTTAGTTTAGTGGTTAATTGTGCGACGCTTGAGCTAAATTATGTTGTTCTATGTGTAGGAGCATCAAAAGACAAGAACGAGTAAAAGTTGCACAAAAAGAGGACAAAAATACGAGAAAGGAGCACAAAAACATGAAGTACTCAAGCCTGGCTACAAGCGCGCGTAGCCAACTCTGTAGCCAGCTTGGCCGTGTTACAGGCTAGGCATAGCTAGCTCTGTAGCCAACTTGACCGCGCTATAAGCCTGGCCTCGCGAGGTCTTTAGCCCGATAGTCAAAAGTTCGCGAATTAAAAGACTTCGACCCGGATTTGGACTCAAGGACTTCAACCCTAGCCTATAAATACGTCCTAAACATGTTTAAAGGAGGGGAACGTTTTTTGAGAGGGGATCCGGCCTAAGGAGGCAAGAACAAGCTAGGAGCAAGGCGGAGACTTCTTCTACGAGTTTTTCTCTTTCTTCTTCTGATTTTTTATTATTGGTTATGAATTTTAGTATTGTAGTTTTACATACTATTATGAATAGCTTATTTGTTATTTAGGGTTTTGATGGAACCTTTTGTAGGATAAATTCTTGTTATATTTTTATATAATTGAGTTGTTGGATTTCTCTACTTGTTCAACTACGTGTTTATTGTTGTTGATTGAATGGCCATCAATTGATTGTACCTATTTAGTGTGTATTGCTTGGAAAAGAGTATATATTTAGGTAGTTGTTGAACAATATCACTCCTAATGTATGTGAGGAATCAATACGGAGGGTTTAAAGGTGGGATTAGGAATAACGAAACCTTGGTGCAATCTTAGTGAACGGTGAATTAGTGCCAGCTAGCGTAGTTCAGAAGAATATGTCTAGTAAATTATGGTAGTTACCGCAAGAGAATTATGATACCCCGAGTACTCACGATCGGTAGAGAATACTTAGTCGAAATTATAGAAGGCGTAGCGGGAAGGATTCCGACAATTGGGGAGATTATAACTCTAGACCTCCTTAATCTTGTCTCCAACACTTAGTCTTGTTAGTGGATGATTTTACTGCTTTTAGTATTTGTTAATTAACTAGTTTAAAATAAAAATTACAATCTTTATAACTAGAAAATTATTTGAACTTGTATTTCTTAGCAATACTGAACAATTGTAGCTAAGCCTTAGTTCTCTGTGGGATTCGACTCCGAACTTTTAGACTAGGTTATATTTGCAGCGACCGCTTATCCTTTATAGGACTAGAGTTGGGCGTGATCAGTCTTCCTTCCAAAAACATTTTGTCTAAACTTCGGTAGACCATAGAGTTATATAAGAGAGTACTAATTTAGTACTGTAATTATCTTTTAAAGGGAGAGATACAGGCTAGAATGGCTCAAAACTATGCAGCAGTATTTCACAAAATCAAATCCTGCAGAATCTTCCATTACGAATGGAGAATGTGAAATCAAACTCACATCACATGGTACGTTAGGTGCCAACTTCCAAACACAAAATAAAATAGCAGGACTCAATTGACTCGAGGGTAATTAATTTATATATAAATAGATTTCTCTTTCGTGCGTGATCACTTCGAGATCACTAAGAATAAAATAATGAAATATTCTCTGACTTTAAAACTTATACATAGACTTGATAAAACTTTTGTTTAAACAAAGACTTAGCGTAGCCCCTCTCTTCAGCTAATTCCGTCGCAACAAACGCCTACATTATTATGTTGAAAGAAAGGAAGTTTATACAGGGGAATAATTTGCTAATTAAATTCAATCATTATCATAAAACTTGTGTTACAAAAAAAAGTTAGTTTTGTTATGCATACAAATAGAGAAAAACATAAAATTAACACATAAGGGTCGTATTTGTCCATTTTTAGGTTATAAAATGTGTTGTCACTCTAAGTATCAAAGCAAAATTCCTACTTAATTATACTGTCTGACAAACCTTATGATTGGTTTGTAGTAAAATTTTCTCTCTATTTTTATAACTAGCGAAGCCCATTTTGGGGATGTAATTCTGGTCATTATCAAAATATTATGTTGTATTAAAAAGTGAACAAAATGTTTCTAGGTGATGTTAGAAGTGAAGAGGAGAAAATTATGATGAATTGACAAAATATGGACTTAGTGAATGAAAGAAAACTATGAAAATAACTGAAAGCAACTGAAAAGAGAATAATAAGTTATAAAACATATAGATAGTGAAAGACTAATTAAATCTATTCTTTTTTTTGACAAACAAGGATAGATATTTATAAGAGTTACGTAACATAGTTCATTACATCATCCTCAGTGATAGTAGAATTGAGGATATTCATATTGCCCAGTTTGGCAAGATCACACAAAACAAGAGTAGGTAATTTCTTAACTAAATAAACATAGCCAACCCTTTTTGCGTCTAGCTTATTTAGGATATTACTAGGGGGCCTAACTAGTAGTTGATGATCCAGTCGCTTTTCCAGTGCTTCCTTAGCCAGTTCATGTGCCACTTGATTCCTATCTCTGAAGTTATGCATTATTTTCGTCTCCTTCAGCCGGTGCATTAGCCACCTGCAATAGTTGACAGTCATATAGTTAGTTTCATTGTCGTTAGTAAATGATTTGATTACCTCTGTAGAGTCCGTTTCTATCACTAGTGAAGTGAAACCATGAGATAAGGCTATTTCTAGCCCTTCCTTTAGAGCTTCCAGTTCGCACTAAAGTGGTGATGAAGCTGGGCAGTGATGTTGATAGCCCAGAATTCATTGGCCATGACTGTCCCTGAAGCAGCCTCCCAAGCCTGCTAGGATATGGATTTTATTGAAAGCACCATCTATGTTAAGCTTCAGCTGACCCACAGGTGGTTTATGCCATGTGACCCTTATTGCGTGCTTCTTAGTAATCGATTGATTTCGTTGGGTTAGCAATTTATATTCAGTGGCCAGCATAACTGAACTTTTAATAGATAGTCTGTAGGAAGTATTTTCCACATTATTATTATTATGATTTAACCAAATATTCCAAATGACAAAAGGAAAAAGATCAGACCAGTGAATAAGCTTAGGAAGATATGGAGGATGAAGGTCTCGTAAGGAAGTTAGCCAATGGTTGGAGGTGGTATTTGAACTGCTTTTAAAACCCATTTTATCCCAGAATCCATAAACGGCTGGGCATTCTATGAAAATATGATCAATATTTTCAATACCTGATTTGCACACAGTGCATATAGGGTCTATGTTGATCCCTATGTAATTGAGGTAGGCACGAGTTGGTAGTTTGTTGTGAAGACATTTTCAAAGGAAATTTTTTATTTTATTCGGGCAGTTGAGTGCCCAGATCCAGTTGAAACCTGCGATAGAATGGTTGGTAAAGTTTAGTAGGTTGTAATAACTCCTAGATGTGAATTTACCGTCACTAGACAAGTCCTAGGTCGCTGTGTCTTTGGGGTAGAGCTTAGGGTAAATTGAAAGAATGCTATTTCTTAAAGACTCAGGGAGGGTGAAGGATAATTTACCAAAGTCCCATTTGTTTTGAACCCAAATATCCCATATAGAAAGATTAATAGACTCTTTAGTGAGAGGACCTACTAGAGAGGATCTAAGATTTTTGAAATGAGGAATCCAATTCGAGTCCCAAACACCTAGGTTAGAGTTGGTGTTGGGAATCCAATTAATACCTTTGTGACATACTTCCCAACCTTTGACAGCACTTTTCCAAACGAAGGAATAATTCTTTGAATTTAAGTTGTGACCAAACAAGGAAGAGAGGGTAGTTACCCAAGAGGATTGATTTTGATGGATTAATCTCCACGCGAGGTTAGCTAACTTGACGAGATTTTTATCTTTCGCAGCATGAATTCCTAGACCCCCTTGGTCTTTAGGAGAGGAGACAATTTTCCAGTTAATTAGATGAAGTTTCTTTTTATAATTTGTGGTACCCCATATGATTTTTTTTGTATCTTGTCAATGTGTTTGAGAATGTTTAAGGGTAGCAAATTGTATTGCATCACATGGTTGGGCATACTATTTAGCACTGATTTAGCTAGGGTTGTCCTACCCACTATATTGAGGAAATTAGATTTCCAGTTGGCTAGTCTCCTATTCATGTTATCAAGGATGAATTGGTAGTCGGATGATTTGGGCTTGTTGTTGGTTATTGGGAACTATGGGTGTCCAACGGAACGGGACGGGACGGGACGGGACGATTTTAACGGGACGGGACGGGACGGGACGAGATTTAGGCGGGACGGTGGCGGGACGGGACGAAACGGGACGGGACAAACGGGACGAAACGGTCGTCCCGTCCCGTCCCGCCAACCAAACGGGACGGGACGGGACCGGGAAACGGGAACGGGACGGGTCGCGGGACGGGTTCGCGGGCCTTAGTGTATTTTAAAAAAAAATAAAAAAAAATTCTAGTTTTTTGAAAATTACTATGTTTTTAAAGTTTGCAACGGCTAGATTTTTGACTTATTTAATAAACTTAAATATTACTATGTTAGTATGTTAAAAAAGTAAATTAGAAAACTAAGTAAAGAATTATAAAATATTAAAACAAAAGACTTGTAATGAAATAATCTAGTAAATATAAATTTATAATAGAGTTATAATTTATTTAATATAATTTCAAAGTATTAACTATTAAGTAACACCGCAAATCATAAAAATAATCATCTCTTAGAGCATTTATTTATTAAAGAACTTTCAAATCTCAATACAAAACAATTCTTTTGAAGAGCACCTAATCTACGCAGCACCTTTAGAAGGGTTCTGTTTGAACTAGCCTCTTAGTAGCTAATTACAAATTATCATACTAATATTTGTAAGCTCCTATATAACTTCTTTGTAACTTATCAATAATATCTCTTGGACATTCTACTGG
The DNA here is from genome assembly GCF_001879085.1 of Nicotiana attenuata. Taxonomy (NCBI): domain Eukaryota; kingdom Viridiplantae; phylum Streptophyta; class Magnoliopsida; order Solanales; family Solanaceae; genus Nicotiana; species Nicotiana attenuata. Next base: position 48,460 of record NW_017671941.1, on the reverse strand, counting down.
AATTGGCAATATTGATTGATGTTCCATGAGCTCCATGCCATCATCGCTCCAGTGGTAAGTATCTCGTTGTATTCTCTTCCTCCCTAGTGAATAGTTTTTTGAAAACCAAGATTCTTCTTTCTGAATTAATCCAATCTCTGAATAAGACGGAAATCTCTAGACTGTCCTCCGCTATGAATGTCTATGATCTCCAATTTAAAATCTTGCCGCGCTAAATGCACTCTCCGATGCTACTGATGATGATTGAATAGCCAGGATATCTCGGGCCATAATTGAAAGTGTTGGAAAAGCCTTGCCACGCTCCCTCCACCATGACAAAAGTTGTTCCTTGCCTTCTTCGTCTTTAATATTTTCCAATCCTTGATTAAGATAAGAATCAAGTTCATCATCAATAGAGGAATCAAAACCTGTTATATCATCCATATCTTCCCATAAAACTTTCTGCTCCAGACTTAGAAGTAAAGGAGCAGTTTCAGTACTAGTTGTATCCATAGATTTATATTTATCAAACATTGATCTAGCATAAAAATATATGCTAGCTTGGCAGTTTTCGAGAGATGGTTCTTCATGTTCTTGAAATTTCTAAATTCTATATAATTTTACGAACAAGACCCTTTGCACCTCTAAGTTTTAAAGATGGGTTAAGTAGTGTAGAAAATTAAATAAACTTCGGATAGGGAAAAAATACTTTTTAAATTTTAAAATCATTTCTTTAATGGCTGGTGCATAAGTTGGATTTTTTTATACTTACCAAATACAACAGAAATTCCACAAACATACCATAAATATTTGTTGTAATAGTAGGATAGTATATACCAGAGAAAATTGTTTTGTAGCCATATAAAAGTTTTCTAAAAATTTAGTAAGCTCTCTAATTTCATCCAATCAGAATCACACAATTTGATCAAACAGGGTAAGCATTATGCATATAAATACTTTTGGACGGGCACCCGATAATTCATAAGCAACTTTAAGCATTTCATAAGTAGAATTCCACCTAGTACAAACATCTTTTGGAACTTTTCTAAATGGAAGGTCAGCACTAGACATTGTTGAGCAAATTCACGAATTCTACTTTGTTTATGAGCACGAAAAATATAGCCACAGCATGTTGTATTTTACTAACAAGCATCAGAAAATAAATTAAGACATCTTTTACAACCAAGTTAAAAATATGGCATGCACATCTAACATGAAAAATTGTTGGATTAATTGGACAAAGTCTTGGATTTTAAGCTATTTGCCGCGGTTGTGTTAGCAGAAGCATTATCTAAGGTGATAGTTAGAACTTTATTAATAAGCCCATAAAAATCAAGTATTTGTAGAACAGTAGTTGCAATATATGCTCCAGTGTGTTTAGAATCAACAAATTTATAACCAATAATACGTTTTTGCAAGTTCCAGTGATGATCAACCAATGACACGTAACAGTTAAATAATCACAACCATTAGGACTACGACCTATATCAGATGTGATGGACACTTTACAATCCAAGTGATAAAATACACAACGAATATACTGAAGATATTCAGTCTGAAATTTAAAAACTCATTTCTAAACGTGGTCTTGGGAAAACCTTGAAAGCAGGGTTTACATTTCTTGAATAATGAATGCACAAAAGCGGGTGAGAAGGAAAAGTAAAAGTATGTAAGCCACAGACCGCCACCATTTTTGCTAAGTTCTCACGATCTCTATCTTTGTTATATTTGTGTAAATATGACCGAAGAGGGTCAAGTTGTTGTTGAATTGGTTAGACCAGATCCACTAGGAGTGCCAGTATCAATGGTAGGATCTATAATTTTTCCGGCTTCTATGTTAGCTTTTATCCTAAATCTTTGTGACACTTCTCAAGTGTCTAGTAACCCCCCGTCCACCACTTAATGAGTGTGCAAATTGTTTGCTTACATTTTTCACAGATAGCACGATGATTTACTCTTATATGTTAAAAAAATTCATACAAGTGATGTTTTGGGACGTTTCACCTTAGTCTTTACCCCTTACAGGGGGTACAGGGGGTAAAGCTCCAGACTGAGATTGACTCTGAGTTGGAGCTTGTGTTGCAGGACTAGTGGGTGTTTCGTCTAATTCTTCTTCCTCATTTTTCTTCATCCTCATTTTCTTCTATCTCAAAAAAAATATCATTGCCAAATTTGTCTTTGTAAAGTTTCATGATCTAATTGTTCCCCGACATGAACATCATAAAATGTGGGGGGTTGGAAAAATGAAGTTTCATCAAACATGAGTCATTTCATCAATATTCGTTCTGAAACTAAGGGGCTATAGGAGAAGGGTTAGGATTAGGGATTACTACTACTTTCACCTTTACTACTTTTTTTTATTACTTTTTAAACATACCAAATACATTTTTAGGTGCCATTTTTAAATACGAAACTAAATTTAAAAAGCTAACACAAATATTACACCACAAAAATGAAATACGAAAATATACACGTAAAGTAAACACAAAAAATTAAGCACTAAAATGATACGCAAAAATATATATTAAAATTAGGAGATGGAAGTGCACCGTGATTAAATATTGAAACTTGAAGAAATTGCCCGAAATATTGCTCCAAATACTTGACGAATTAATTTGAAGCTGAAAGTTGCTCCAAAAAATTTGCCCAAATTACTTGAAAGTTGAAAGATATCAACTTGATAGTAACAATATTGAGAGAATAATATAGAAATATTAGAAGTAAGAGATTTGAGAGAGAAGATTGATTTTTTGTGGGAAAAAAATGAAGAAAGAATGGGGAGTATTTATAGTAGAAAATAGGGCCAAGTGACAAATATTAAAGTTAGGGTTATATTAAAAGGTTGGGGAGGAGGGGGAGAGGGTGGGGGGGTTGGGGGTGTTTTGGGGGGTGTGGGGGCCTTTTGGACCGTTGGCAACGGCCATTTTAGCAATTTAAGCCGTTGGCCAACGGCTAGTTTTTAAATAAAAATAAAAAAAAACAGGCGGGACAGGACGGGACGCGGGACGGGACGGGACGAAACGGGACGAAACGGAACGGGACAAACGGGACGAAACGGGCGTCCCGTCCCGTCCCGTGTCCCGCGTAACATTGGCCCATCCCGTTGAATTTTTAGCGGGAAGGGACGGGACGGGACGGGACCGGAACGGGACGGGCCGGCCCGTCCCGTTGGACAGCCATATTGGGAACTCTAAATACTTCCCAAAAGACTTACTTATTTTGATGCCAAATAGGTTAGATAGGTAAGTTGATGTTATTGGTGGGCAATATTTGGATACGACTAGTTTTGATTTTTGGTAATTTATTTTTTGGCTCGATAAGGAGCAGAAGTGAGTGAGACATGAGAGAATGGTTGTAGGAGAACTCCTATCCATGTTACACATTAGAGTTAAGTCGTCTGCATAGAATAGATGAGAAATTGGGTATATTTATTTTTACCAATCTTAATAGGGGACCACAAATTGATGTCTACCATGTAAGAAATTTGGGTAGAGAGCATGTCCATACGTAAGATAAAGATATATGGGGACAGTGGATCACCTTGTCTTATACCTCTACTAGGAGAGAAGTAGTTGCTAGTGCTACCGTTAACTAGAACGGAGATTCTACTGCTCGTTATGCATGTCATAATGAGCTTTAGGATCTTGGGGGTAATTTAAAATAGTAGAGAGTTTTATAAATAAAAGACCATTCCAAACGATCAAAAGCCTTTTCAAGGTGTATTTTTAGGATCATGTTAGATTTTGAGCTTTTGTATTTGTTCATTCTTAAAATAAGCTCTTGGATAGCAATAGCATTATCACTAGCCCTTCTGCCCTTAAGGAAACTAGATTGGTAGGGACTAATGACTTTGGCTAGAAAAGGCTTTAATCTATTTGCTATGATTTTTGTGATTCCTTTATAGATTGTGTTACAAAGACCTTAGGGCGGAAGTTTTTTAGATTGTTGGCATTAGGAATTTTTGGAATGAGACATAAATAAGTGTCGTTCCCAGCGGGCAGAGATCCCGATTCAAATGCTTCATGATAAAGACTGACCACTGATTTGTTGATCAAATGCCAATATTTTTGGAAGAAGAAGGGGTGTAAGCCATCCGAACCAGGCGATTTATTAGGCTTAAAAGAAAAAATGGCAGTTCTTATTTCATGAATATTCAAAGGATTATCTAGCGAAGATAGATCAATTAATTTGTGACTGCAGTATCATTTTTCATTTCTTTCCAGTTTGAGGACATATGATTTGTCTTAAAGATATCCTAGAAATATGAGGTAGTATGATCCATGATTCTTAAAGGATCATCTATCCAATTCCCCTCAGAGTCTTTGAATGAGACAATTTTATTAATCCGTCTTTTGTTAGTGGCACTTATATGGAAAAATTTAGAGTTACAATCGCCTTCGTTAAGCCAATTGATTCTGGCTCTAAGCTTCCAATAGTCTTCTTCCATCCGAAGACAATTGTTAAAGTCTATTTTGAGGTTAGCCTCAAGATTGGTCAAGAATTCACTATGACCGTAAGCTTTAGAATTTTGTACACTGTTAATCCTTGCTAACATATTCTTCTTCTTTTTTGAAAGATTTCTAAAGGTGTTTATATTCCATTTAGTAATGAAAATTTTAAAGGTAGTGGCTGCCTCAGTAAAAGCTTTGTTGTCCCAACTATTTTTAACTATTGAAGCAAACTCAGGATGACCTGTCCAAAATATTTCCAACCTAAAGGGCCTTGAGAGGTAGTAGTTAATTTTAGGGATTACTAGTTTGATGGGGTTATGATCAGAGTGTGTTCTTGGTAAGTGAACTACAGAAGCTTTAGGGAAGAGATTGATCCAAGATTCATTAGTAAAGATTTTGTCTAGTCTTTCCGTTATACGACTAGAATTATGTTTTCTATTGTTTGACCAAGTATATTTTTGCCCTTTGAAACCTAAGTCTAAGAGATTACGGTAATTAATCTTATTCCAAATTTTTGAGGCACCTTTCCTATTGACAGGATTACCACCCAATTTTTCATTAGCATCTAAAACATCATTGAAGTCCTCCCCCCCAAAAGCCAAGAGCCTTTATAGTTATCAAATATACCACATATATTATCCCACATTAAATTTCTATTATTGACATTAGTACTAGCATATATGGACGAAAAGAGCCAAGAGTGTCGAATTGGAGGTACCTCAATTAGAGCATGAATCTCATTGTTCCTTCTAACGAAGTTGTGCATGTTGACCCTAGTTGTGTCCCATAGCACTACTAGCCCTCCCGATTGCCCCTCAGATGGGATCTTGATCATATCAGAGAAACCAAATTCATGCATAAGGCTGCTATGGGTAGTCATCCTAGTTTCTAGGAGAGTGACCATGCATGGATGATGAGTATTGATCAACTCACGAAAATTCATTTTAAAATCATCATTGTTACCTCCCCTAATGTTCCAGATGACGATAGTTTTAGCACGATTCATGGAGAGGTGTTGAGGTTGCTGGTGACCATTCACTAGGCTTCCTGCCCGGAATACTGGATTCCTCCTCAAGCTTGGCACAAGATCATTGCATTCTTCCCAACTGTGGGATCCTGAGGTGGACGAATGTCCATTGTGCATTTGAAGAGTGAACTTGGGCAGGCTAGAATAAGCCTCTTCTCTCGCATCTCCTCGAAGAGAAAGACCTTGACTTCGTCTAGGTTTGATGATTCCACCATTAACTCTCCTATTAGATCTACTTGATCTTCCATTCTCCCCATCTGGTTTTCTACCTCTTGGGGAATAGGTGGTTGTGGAGCCTGCTAATCCATATTCCCTACATTCATGGGCATTTGAGGTTGCTGGTTGAGTATAGTTGGATCCGATACCATCAGGACTGGGTTCAGAGCAGTTAGCTCTTGGGGTGGGAAGAATGGAAGGTCCAGACCGATGTTCTGAGGTAGGTAGGGGTTCTGGTTGAATGGGAGTGGAAGATTCCACTCGGCATGCATGTTTTGCAAGAGATTGTTGTTCATGCCCGGGGCTAGAGGTTGCATTATGTTGTTGGCCCAAATTTGATTCATATAGTTGTTCATCGCTAGGTGTAGACCCTCGGCTACTAGTTGAGCAAGAAACTGTGGGTTTTGGATTAGGATTATGCTTTCTTGGTCGTTGAGGTTTAGTTGAAGTGAAACTGCCCTCCCCATTAGCCCCAGCTCTAGCCACGACGTTGGGTGGTGATCCTGGGGAAGTGGGGGTTGAGCATAGAAGAGAGGAAGGTTTTGGTGTTGAGGGGGAAAGGGGGGGAGGTTGTTCATATTGAGAGAACGATGATTCCTTAACACTTGTATTAGCCTGTATCTCATCCTTGGGTTGAGAGTGATTCTGGGCATTGTGGAGGGGATTGCTAGTGGAGTTTAAAGAGTTCGATGGGTGAGGGTAGGGAATGATTGCTTCAGTTTGCTTGCAATCTGAGGCGAGTAACGTGCTAGGTTTAATAGGAGATATTGCATGGATTTGTTTGGGCACGTGTCCCAAAGTGTTAGACAAATGGGTGTTGCCTATGAAGTTTTTGTCCGTTTGTGATTGAGCATGCCAGTTATCTAAGCTAATTTGGTCACTGGTTGGCTGAGTAGTGATAATAGGCTCATTATTACGGGTATTAGGGTACCTTGTGTCAGATAATTTGGTATTACTGTTGTTAATAATTTTAGGGATAATTTCACATAAATACAACTCACACACCTGACTTGCAACATAATAGCCTAGATACCACTTTGCAAATCTATAGCCCAAAAAATAATAGGCTAATTCCCGAAAGACAGCTTATTTTGCTCCCTCTGTATACAACCAGTTGATTTCCTTTGATTATTAAGCATTTGATAAAAAAATGCAAATCAGCCACAGCGCAACTCAAAAATCCTGAATAATACATATTATCTGAAGATAAGAAATTCAAACACTTTTATGTGCAATTGCTGAAGCAATCCAACAGGATACAAGAAAAAATAAAAACTTGGTAAATGATTGTAGAATCCCTCCAACGCTCATATAACACATTACACGAAAAAGAAGAAGAGAAGGAAGTGTCAAACTTCTGTAGAGGCCTCTTACACACTAACAATGTATATACATCCTTATAAACTGAAAAAATATATAATTATACAATATTATACACAAATATACACATTTATACACAATTATACAATACTGTATAACTTTGTATAAACATGTATAATAGTGTATAAGAGGTGGTTGTATATCCATATACACAATTATACACTAGTATACAGTGTTGATACAAACTGCTACATAGTTATGATTTTTATCCAAACCCAATTTTAGATTCGAGACTTCAAGGTCATAATAATAATGACCAGAACTTCAAACTTCAAAATATTCCAACATTAGTGGTTATTTTTTGGTGCAAATCAAGTTTGAGAGCTATTTATTTTCAGATTTGTGTGTATTTTCATGTTTCTTTCAAAAATCTTCTTCATTCTTCTGCTAGCCACCATGGACGACGGAGTCTTTCTTCGAGCCTTCTTCGAGCCATTAATGGCAGAACTGCGTGAGGAGGGGGGGGGGGGTAGGGTAGAGGAGGGGAATAGCGGGGGCTAGGTTAAGAGAGGATGAGGGATCTATGTGGGTTAGAAAGAAAGAAGTGAGAGGCGGTGAGAGAGAGAAGGGAATGAAGAAAGAAGAAAATAATAAAAACCCTAAAAGTTTGTCTTTAATAGTGGGCTAAAGGCTGAAAAGTTTTTTTCAAGTTATGTACAATATGGGCTAAATAGGATAAGAGCTTCAAATGTGGGTCATTTTCGGTTGGGCTATTAGGCCAAGTGACATGGGCTGTAATTCTTTCATAATTTTATTAGGTCTAGGGGTTCCTTTTTTGTCCTTTTGTGAATTTTCAGGTGCATGCATTAGTTTTGAAGTGTGAGAAGGGTTCATGCAAACCGGGTTCTTTGTGGAAAAGTTAGTCTGGTGGGTGGTATTATCTAAAACCATTTGATGGTTTTCTGTGCTAAGGCTAGAGAAACGGTTTATGGTAGTGAAGATGTTTGTATTCTCCGAATTTTCAGAGATGAACGGATCATTATTGGTAGATGGAGTGATTTTTGGTGAACCACTTAGAGAATTTTTAGCAATATATTTTAATTTTTTGGTGATTAAATACTTACCCGTGACAGCATTGAATAATTTTACCTCCATACCTGGATCTTGGTTGGTGATGATGTCTGCCTTGCCTATACCTTGATTCTGCTTCTTTTTGCTCCTTGAAAAGGATACTGTGTGCCAATCATCCGTTAGAGATGGGGTAGATGCACTGATTTGGGGAGCCTGGGGTTGGGTTTCCTTAGTATCTTCTTTAATATTCAATAAGACTGAGCAATTTTTTGTTAGGTGTCCTAGTCTACCACAATGTTTACATAGAAAATGATCGGCTTCATAGAGAATAGTTTGTTTATGAGTGCCAATGTAAATAAATTTAACAACTGGTACTCCTAGAGGTAACTCAATGCAAAGCCTGGCATATCTTCCCCTGAAGGAAGATGATGTGCATGCATCCACTTTGAGGAGTCTCCCTATGGCACTGCCTATTTTTTGCAGCAGTTGTCCGTCATAGAATTCTGTGGGAAGATGAAGTAACCTCACCCATACTGCTGAGTATGCTTGAGTGGCCTCCGTTGCTACAAAATTTGGTTGCCACCTTTGAATTGATATGAAGTAACCAAATACAAAGTATGGCCCATTCCGTAGGATTAAGTTCATACTATCCTCTTTTTGTAGCTTGACAACGAAAAATCATTCCCTAAGTCTATGAGAGGGAAGTTTTCGTTTAATTTCCAGAGTTATTGTACCTTACGTTTGAGGATATGATGTAGGGTTCTTTTGCCTTGGAGTTTAATAATAAGTGAGAATTTCCAAGGTTCGTAAATTCTTTGCCTATCCTCCGGTGAGATAGGGATTGTGATCGGGCTATTTTATCCTTCTTCCGAAGAGGGAATAAACATCTCCTGATCTAGAGCAACAATAGGAGGTAGGAGGTGGGATGACAAGTTAGTGTCTATATCGATATGATCCCTTTGTTCTAGGAGTTTTGCTTTGAACGATGGAGAGGATGTGGGAAAAGGTGTTGGATAAATTGTTGGGTTTACCAATTCATGAATTGTTTCCATAATTTGGGAATTCAAACCAACCGGTGGGTTGGGTGGGATATGAATCGATTCCAATTCAGCTGTTGGAATTTGCATTTGCAAAAAACAAAATTATGATAGTTAATGGGGTCAAGGGGGTTCAAAACCTTGCTAAGGTCATAGGTTCAATTCTCACTAGCTACAATGGAAAGATATCCAAATGGCTATGAGATTATATGCCCTCGTGGGACTTTGCCGGCAGCTACACCATGATCCTCTACATGAGGCTGCCATATAAGGCAATGTGAGGCGCAGAGGAGTGATTATATAGCCAAGGCATAGAGGCAACACTACTGGTGCTATTGTCCCCCTTATTTGTACTCTTCCTATGTGGTTTGTTTTTTATTATTAATAAAACTAAACCTAGGCACCTCGCCTAGTGGATTTGCTAAAAAAAAATGGGAAAAAGGAGAGTTATTCTTAGAGAGAAGGCAGAGCTTCTCTCTCTTCTTTAAAACCTAGCTGTTCACTTATTTCGGTCAATCTATTCATTATTTTTTAAGCTCCACTTGTAGACATTGTCTCATATTAATATTAATATACCAATAGCTGTCATTATCTCAATTCAATCACTGCAAAATTCAACAGATCAGCATTCAACCAACTAGCTACCTAATCTTAGCTTCAAATTTACGGTGTCTGATTAACAAGAACTAAAAAAAAAAAAAAAATTAAGGTTCACGATTACAGTAGAAGGAAATTCACATTCTCTAATTCATCCACAAGCATTAAAATAATCGACCATTAGTCCATTACCTGCACTGATGCAATTATATGGTAAATACGTAATGATGAATGTTGAGTATTGGGGTTCTAATGATCAACAAAGTTTGTCCAAAGGAAATGCTCTAAGAACCAAGTGCTCAAGGTAACTGATGAAATGCTCTAAGAACTAGGTCCTCAAGGTTGATGTTGAAGGTTCTCTTACAAGACAGTAACATTTTCATAACGTTCTCGAATCCGAGTTTGTTGGAAGAAGGCTGCTAACGTGATAAGGGTAGTTGTCCAAAAAGATATGCTTGCATAAGTGATAGACAAGAGTCACAAGAATTGTGGAGTCCTTGGAACCGTAAGAGTCCTATCAAATGAGAAGTTGACTATGTATAGAACTCCTAATAGATCTTTGAGCCCATGAAACTTAAATACTATCTTTTTGGACTGCTGAGGTTATCCTTTTGCACATCAACCGTTGAACTACATTTTCAACACTCAAATCGATTACTAGTCTTACTGTTCTTCTCGAGCCAGGTAGTGAATGTGTTTTAGGAAATCGAGTTGTAATCAAGTGTCATACATAATCAGTGAGTTGAAGTAATTGTTTGAGTTTGCAAGTTAGATTAACTTGTAAGTCAAATAGTTAAAGTAGGAGAACTGGTGGGTATTGATTCACAGGTCTTGTAATCGATACATTTGGCTCATTTATTTTAGTGAAGTTGAAGCTAAAATTCTACGTGGTAGGTCGTGATTTTTTCACCTTTGAGCCGGGTGATTTTTCATGTAAAAATTGTTGTGTTTGTTTTACTGTTTATTTCGCTTACGCTTAAGGAGTAAGGTAAAGAACTAAGTTCTTTAGTAATTCAGAAAGGCACTCAAACTAACTATAAAGTTCTCTCTCAGTTGTATTTTTATCATATAAATGTTACTATGATTTTAGCAAGGTTGTTTTTAAGATTGTATTTCCTGTCTTCTGTGCAACAAAATCCTTAGCTGCTCGAGGCCCGAAGGATGTGCTCTACCAGTCAATGAAGTGAGTTGAGAATCATTAGATATCTTGTTCGAGTCCTAATGAATATAGAACCATATTTTGATAGACAGAGTTATACCTATACTAGAAAACCTCGGCTGCAGGAGCTTTAGATTCAGTAGCTAGAAGTCCTAAGGAGACATGTGGTGAAGGGGTACTCATGTAATACCTCAAATGGTGAAATTGTAAATAGCATACCTTCAGTTTTATACCTTATAGAAAAGGGAATTTGCAACCCTACTCTTAGAATCCTTTTTATATTGAACTTCATAATTAATTGAGCCTATCATTATTTGAGTCCCTTATCTTTATATTGTTGTTGCTACTCTTTGATTGAAATAAACATAAGGCTGCGATGGCCATATTCTCATAATTAGTGGTGGCAAATGGGCGGGTTGGGTCAGATTTGGGCGGGTTAAAAATGGGTTAAGCAAAAATGGGTTAGGTCTCAACCCGCCCATTTCTTATGCGGGTCAAAATCGGGTTGGGTGTCAAATGGACGGGTTTTGAATATGGGTTAACCATATTATATAAGTGTAATATTTTTTCAAGTGCAATTTATAAATTTTCTTTTGCTCAGATTATTCAGTGACATAAGTTTAACTAGAATAATATAGTCCTACTTATAGTATCAGTCCTCCAGCCTATACTTGTGTTTTTATTAATCAAGAACACATGCACTTGGTTGGCACTAAAAAAAAAGGTTATTCAATCCACTAGTGCAACTGAAGGTGCGCAACCTATACTTTTAATCATTAAATTTATTCAAATTTGACTATCATCTTGTAAACTTAAGTCACTTTTCAACAAAATATGACCGTTTTTATTTTAGGAAGAAAATGTGACAAAGATGGCAAGATGCCTGTACACACTTATCTGTGTCCCAAACTTAAAAGTTTAGCCAAAAAATGAAGGAATAATTACATCTTTGAACTATCAGATAATAATCGGAGAATCAATACGAATTTCATGTTGAAAATATTTTGTTGGATAGTGTTAAAGATCACATTTTTGTAAGAGGATACATATAAAACATTTTATCTCTTTATCACGATTCACCGGAATGCATTAGATCGACTTTTTCTTTATCACTTTCCCCCTGTTTCTGTGATTTTTCTTTTGCATCAGTATACCAACAATAACACTAAGAAGCTCATTGATAAATGATGAAAAGTGCATATTTTTGAGTATATTTGTATATTAATTCTTGTGTGAGTTGCGAGAGTTTACATGGTTTTTGAAGTGAAATATACTCATTATGTGCTTCTTATGTATAGGAACGAGTTTGGATGAGCCAAAAGATGACAATTCGACACAAAAAGAAGAGATGGAAAGAATTGGGAGCTCGTCCAATTTCATGCGTGGCACGAAAACAGGCGCGAACAAAGGAGAAAAATGAAGGCATAAAACAGCGAATCGAAGCGAAGGTACAGATCGCTTCGCGAATTGAAAAAATTGCAAAAGCTGAGTCCGCGTCTAAGTTTACGCGCTGCACGAAAGTTGACGCGCTCTCTAGCTCTCCTATCCGAAGTTCGATTGAAAACTTCCGCCCCTCATCAACCCTAGGTCATATAAATACATCCTAAAACACCACTTTGAAGAGAGAAGACTTTAGGGAGGCAAGAATACGCTAGGAGCAAGGAGGAGAAGGATTCAACTCCACGTTTTTTCCTCTTTCTTCCTCTATTTCTATTATTGGTTATGAATTCTAATATTGTAGTTTTGCATACTGTTATGAATAGCTAATTTGTTATCTAGGGTTTTGATAGAACCTTTTGTAGGATAAATTCTTGTTATATTTTTATATAATTGAGTCGTTGAATTTCTCTACTTGTACATCTACAGGTTTATTGTGGTTGGTTGAAGAGCTCTCAATCGACTGTGCCTATTTAGTGTGTATTACTCGGGAGAGAGTGCATATTTTGGTAGTTGTTGAACAACATCATTCCTACGTGTATGAGGGATCAATACGGAGGGTTTAAAGGTGGGATTAGGGATAACAAAACCTTGGTGCGATCCTAGTGAGCCTTACTTAATGCCAGCTAGCGTAATTCGGGAGAATATGTCTAGTAAATTATGGTAGTTACTCGGTAGAGAATTACGACACTCAGAGCACTCATGATCGGTAGAGTTGATGTTTTATACTTCAATACCACACAAAGGGAGGGGGGAGGTGATTTGCGTGGTGACCAATTTTTCTCTTAAACTGATTATGGAAGGACCTGGTTCTTCTAAGTGTTCCTTAACCTACTATTGTAGAAATAGTAAATGCGAAAAGTAAAGAACACAAGTATTTTACGTGGAAAATACCTGGCTCAAAAGGTGAAAAATACCACGACCTACTTTCCAGTAGGATTTTCCCAAACTCTCCACTAAAATCACTGAGCCAAAAAACATTTACAAAAACTCTTTTGTAAATTCAGGACTAACTCTAATCCCGTTATAGCACACAACCTCAACTGTTGCGACAACTTCAAGTTAACTCTAACTTGAAAACTCTGAGTACCTAATACAATTGCTTCTAGATAAAGCTGAAAGGTACATTATGAAACCACCTACTACAATTGAACTAGAATAAAAGACAGACACTTGGAACTGGTTCTTCTATCTGGTTCAAGTAGCTTCAGGTTTGCACACTTGAATCACACACGAACTGCTTGCAAAATTGCCTTGCTATTTTGCTCTCAATTTACGTTTAACTTCTGCTTATGTGCGTTACCTGTAAAAGAGAACAACACTGATATTTATAGAGTTAGTAAATAGAGATTGACTAGAATTCTGATGCTACTCTTCCTTGGTGGAAGAGTTCTAGTTGATCTCAACCTCTAACTCCTTCCCTTTCTTAAACCGGGTTCTCTTTGATTAAGGAGTCCTTCTCCTTATCCAATATGCAACCTTTTCGATCGGGATCAGGAGATATTACTTCTGGCAAGTTAGGTTTATCTCCTTCACGTGCATCTCACATGCTTAAGTCTATCTGTATCTGTGCTCCACTAGGATGGACCTGGTTCATGTCTGAGTTCCTTTGCCAGTCTTCAAAACTAACCTTTACTTGGGCCAACAAATTCCCCCTTTTTGATAATGACAAACTCTATGCTTTTTGTACATTTAGGCCATGATTTTTGTACACTTAGGCCCTTCTAGAACTCAGCTCAACATCAATGCAATATTAGAAACATTTTCAACTTATCATCAAGGACAAGGTTCATTAGGTTATAAATATCACTATTCAGAATATAAAGCATAATTTCTCTTTTCCCCCTTTTGGCATCATCGAAAAGTTGCATAAACAATGTGTGATTCTCAAATTTTAAAAATTACTCATGGCCACTGAGGCAACTACAAATGCATTCATGGATTAATCATCAGTAATCAACTACACATATTCAAACTATCATGGAAAGATAAACAGTCAACAAGAGCAAAAGCAGCAAACTTCATTGATAGAGAATATGATTCTGCCACAATCCACAAAAAGAAATAAAAACAGTTAAAGCATGAGCAAAAAAGGAAAAATCCCAATCTGGGTCACTGAAAGGTCTACGCAAGGAAATCAAGGCTTGGAAGAACTGGGGTTTTGGGTTTTGGCTTGGAGAAGGTGCAGCATGTCTTGAAGAATTCCATCATTCTTCTCCTTTTTCTTTGTGAGCTCAGTTCTAAGAGCATCTCTCTCAGATTCTACGTCTGCCAAACGAGCCTTTAGCCTTGCTATCTCAGCATCCTTAGCCCCACTTTCCTGCAATAGAGCTCTAACCTTGCTATTGACAGGCGTCTTTTTGGATGAACCAGGTTCATTGGGAGTGGCAGTAATCTCATAGTTACAAGTGAGCAAAGTATTGATTCCAAAGTGGTCTTTGCTTGTGGCCGTCTACCACTTCATAGGCACCTTACAATGAGCAAGAACAGTAGTGAGAATGAAACCATAAGGAGTGGCATGGGCCTTGGAGCCATTGATAACCCGATCAAGAAGCTTGATCATAAACCCAGGCCAGTTTATCTGCCGCCCACTATCCAGACATTCCATCAAAATCAAGTCCATGTAGTTGGCAATGTGCCTTCTTTCCTGCCTAGGCAGCACACACTTGTTGAGGAATTCAAACAACACGTTGTGGGATGGCTTCATTTCACTCTTGTACACAACCTTAGCCTCATTCACTTCTTTGCTATCACAGAACTTCCTAGTAATGGCCAGGGCAGTAGGAAGTTAGTCCAGACTTAGACATTTTTGTCTAGTGTAATCATCATAACCTTCAGAAGGTATACCAAGGATTTCACCCAGCTCTTTAGCATCAAAAGACAATTGAACCCCTTTCACCTGGCTTGTGACTCTTCCATCATTGACCTCTGCATTGGCCATGAATTCAACTCATTTCTGGTCAGCCTGCCATCTAACTGAAGGACCATGTCCTTCTACCCCTGAACCTCTAGCCTTTCAATCAGTAGAACCATCCCTTCTTCCTCCAAGTCCTTCAAGATGGTTCGTTTGCCAAACTTGGCCAGCTTGTCCTGTTCATTATCTGATTCATCCTCTTCTTCACCACTCCAGTCTTCTTCTTCAGTAATTTTAACTTGTTTGGCTTTCACAGCAGACCTTGTCCTTTTAGCCAAAGTAGATGGTTCAGCAGACTTGGATACAGATGAAGACTTCTTTGAGGAAGTCTTGGCCTTCTTGGGCTTAGGGGTCTGAACCTCCACCTCCACATGTTCAAGTTGATGGACCGGGTCCATCTCATCCACATTAACAGCCTTAACAGGCTCTGTCACCTTTGCTTTCCCTTTGTCCATTCTTTTCTTCTTACTTTCTTCCATAGATTTCTACAACTCCTCCTCACTTTGCTTCAACTTACTCCTTGTAGCCCTTACTTTTGGTAAAGGAATATCAGAAGTGGCAGAAGGAGCAGCCTTCCTTTTCTTGTTGGTTCTTGCAATGCCAGGAGTGTTTGGTGTTGAAGTTCTCCTTTACTTGGGGTTATAGCTGGCACCAACCTTCTTCAGAAGACCTGCGAGGGTCTCTTTAATAGATGAACTAGGTTCATCTGTATGCTTGCTAAGATTTACTAGTCCTTCAGCAGCTTCCCCTGAACCACTTCCCCCTGTTTTCTTGCTACTCTCTACCACCTTTTCTGGTTCAGCACCACAAATGGCCATTTTAACCATTTTAAAGGTAGGTGAAGAATCAGCCACTTCTTCCCCTTTTCCCCTCTCATCACTACGCACACCCTCACTCTCTGTTTCTCTTTTATTTTTACCTTCTCTCCTTCCGAACTCAGTCGTTTCCACATCCACAACAGACCCAACCAAAACAAATAGATTCTCCAAATTTTTAGCTAGATCAAAAATTACCTCAGTAGAAGGATTTTGCACAGATATTGCCTGCTCAAAATCAGAAGACCCAGTTCCTTCCCCCTTACTCGTAGACTTGAAAGAATCATCAGAATTTTGAGAATCTTGGGCTTGACTAGCCTTTAACTGTGCGTTTAATTTCCTTGAAAGCGCACCTATAGCCACAGTTTTGTGAGCAAGCATCTTTACTCGCCTTCTCCTAGGTTGAGGGGTAGTGCTGGGTTGAGGAGTAGTGGAGGAATCGGAGGGAGTAGGTGGAGGAGGTGTGCCTGGGTTGTCTTGGGGGTTTGTCATTCTCTCAAAAATGGAAGGTTGGAATTTTGGAAGGGAAGAGAAGAGAAGACAAAAAATTTGTGACGGTTTTTGAAAATTATGGGAGAGTGGCGGTGGTGATGATGATGGATTTAAAGGGAGAGGGTAATTAATACACAACGGCAACTTTCAGTAGTCAAATAGAAGTCTAATCACCTTGGAATTGCAGGTTGAATAGGCGGTTAAGCTTCCCTAGAATCTAGGCATTTTAATACAGTGAGGAGTCTAGTTGAAACGGAACTGGTTCAAACTTAAAAGGATAGGCTTTTTGAAGTTTTTGAACACTGGTAGGACTCTGCTCATGAATTAAACATTAATATTTCTAATTGTGCAGAGTGTAGAAAACATACCTCGTTATTTAGATGAACCAGTACTGATGAACCAGGTTCTTCACTGAGAATCCTCTTGATCATGCCTCAATTTGCCAAAATAGAGAAATTTTTTGTTAGAGATCAGTGAGTCATATTAACACATGGCAGAGGAGTATACTATTTACAGTATGAGACTGAGCAAAGATTAATCTAGGTATTTACACAAGTTCCAGATTTCCTAACCAAATTTTTTTCCATTGTGCATTCTGAACTGGTTCCATTAGGTGATCTTAATCATCTTTAATTCTAACTTGTTCCTTTCAAAGCTTTCTCTACTCAGTGTTTTTGTAAAGATGTCAGCAATCTGCTTATCAGTAGCACAAAATTCTATAGTGATCAGTCCTTTCTCATAGTTGTCCCTTAAAAATGGTGTCTAACATCTATGTGCTTAGTTCTCTTATAATGAACCGAATTCTTTGTCATACTAATAGCTCTAGTGTTATCACAAAAAATAGGGATGCAACCAACATCAATACCAAAATCCATTAACTTCTGTTTGATCCATAGTAATTGAGCACGACAAGAAGCAGCAACAACATACTTAGCTTCAACAGTAGATAAGGCCAGTGAATTTTGCTTTTTAGTAGCCCATGACACAAGAAATGAACCAAGAAAGTGTGCCATACCTGAGGTGCTCTTCCTGTCCATGAGAAAACCTGCATAGTCAGCGTCAGCATATCCCACTAGGTTAAAGTTACTACCTTTTGGATACCAAAGGCAAAGGTCAAGTGAGATTCCTTTGGATTTGCTTGAAATCGAGCACAAAGCCCTACACTGAAAATAATGTCAGGTTTGCTAGCAGTAAGATACAAAAGTGAACCAATCATACCCTTATACAACTTCTGATCAACAGATGAACCAGGTTCATCTATGTCCAATTTTGTAGCTGTTGCAATAGGAGTGTCTATTTCCTTTGATTCATCCATTTTAAACTTCTTGAGCAACTCTTTTACATATTTCTGCTGATGGATCATGGTTCCATTTGAGTTTTGTTTAATTTGTAAGCCTAAAAAGAAATTAAGCTCACCCATCATACTCATTTCAAATTCACTCCCCATTAGTTTAGCAAATTCCTTACTTAGGTTTTCAGTGGTTGCCCCAAAAATTATGTCATCAACATATATTTGTACTACTAGAAGATCTTTACCTTTTTCCCTCAAGAATAGAGTGTTATCACTTTTACCTCTCTTGTAGCCATGTTGAAGCAGAAATTTTGATAGTCGTTCATACCATGCTCTAGGAGCATGCTTGAGTCCATAGAGTGCCTTGTCAAGCCTGTATACATGATCAGGACACTCCTTGCTTTCAAACCCTGGAGG
This sequence comes from Nicotiana attenuata, assembly GCF_001879085.1. Taxonomy (NCBI): domain Eukaryota; kingdom Viridiplantae; phylum Streptophyta; class Magnoliopsida; order Solanales; family Solanaceae; genus Nicotiana; species Nicotiana attenuata. Next base: position 30,237 of record NW_017671941.1, on the reverse strand, counting down.
TTGCTTGACAAAAACTTCTTCCTTCAAGTAGCCATTGAGGAAGGCACTCTTGACGTCCATCTGGTGAAGAGTAAATTCCATGTATGCAACAAAGGCTATGATGAGTCTTATTGCTTCCAACCTTGCAATTGGAGCAAAGGTCTCATATAGTCTATGCCCTCCTCTTGGCTATAACCTTGAACCACCAACCTTGCCTTGTTCCTTGCAACAGTTCCATCTTCATCAAGTTTATTTCTGAAGACCCATTTAGTGCCAATTACTGATCTGTCCTTGGGTCTTGGCACCATATGCCAAACTTGACTTCTTTCAAACTGATTGAGTTCATCTTGCATTGCATTTACCCAGTCTACATCCTGCAAAGCCTCAGCAATATTTTTAGGTTCAATAAGAGATAGGAAAGCATCAAAAGCACAAAGATTCTTTAATGACGATCTAGTTTTGATTCTAGAGGTTGGTATGTTCTCAATGGGATGAGAACTTTGACACTTGTAAGGTTTTACAACCAACTGGTTTCTGCTTGATGTTTCTCCCATGTTTTGTTGCTGGGGAACAGGCTCATGGACAGGTTCCATTGAGGAATTAGATTCAGTTCCTCTTTGTTCAGTTCCCCCTGTCAGGTTGCCCTGGATGGAAGAACCTGTTCCATCACCTATTCCTTCTTCTGGTGCAGCTTCAGCTTGGGCTGAGATTTCATTTAAACTTTTTACCAGCCCAATAGCTTCGTCTTCATGTACCTGTCTCTTAGAAAGAATGTTAGTTTCATCAAAAATCACATATACACTTTCTTCTACACACATAGTTCTTTTGTTGTCCACTTTATAAGCTTTGCTATGTGAAAAATATCCTAAGAATACTCCCTCATCACTTCTGGGGTCAAACTTACCTAGGGAGTCTTTTCCGTTGTTGTACACAAAGCACTTGCATCCAAATGCCCTAAGATGGGATATATTTGGTTTTCTCCCTTTAAGTAACTCATAGGGAGTCTTCTCTACAAGAGGTCTAGCCACGCACCTATTAATGATGTAACATGCAGTGTTTACAGCTTCTGCCCAGAAGCTATGGGGCAGTTTACTAGAAAGAAGCATAGTCCTAGCTATATCTTCAAGTGTCCTATTCTTTCTTTCAACTACTCCATTTTGTTGTGGAGTCTTAGGGGCATAGAAATTATGATCTATGCCACGCTCATCACAAAATTCAGCAAACTTAGCATTTTCAAATTCAGTTCCATGATCAAACCTAATTGATGTAAGTTGATTACCTAGTTGTTTTTGAGTTTTTCTAACAAAAGAAGTAAACATGTCAAATGCTTCATCTTTAGATGTTAAAAACAATGTCCAAGTAAATCTAGAGTAATCATCAACAAGCACCATCACATATTTTTTACCATCTCTGCTTAATGTTCTCATTGGACCACAGAGATCCATATGGTCCAGTTCCATTAATCTGGTCGTGCTTACCACTTTCTTGCAATTAAAAGAGGACCTTACCTGCTTCCCCCTTGCACAAGCCTCACAAACTTTGTCTTCCTTAAACTTGACGTTAGGCAGCCCTATCACCAGGTCCTTGGAGACTAATTTGTTGAGTTGACTTAAACTTGCATGTCCATGTCTTTTTGCCAAAGGAGGGGATCATTGTCCAACACACTTAAGCAAGTGAGTTTATTTTCTGAAAGTGTGGACAGATCTACAATGTATATATTGTTTACTCTTTTTTCGTGCAAAACAGTCTTGTCAGTGGTAAGATTTATCACAAAACATTTGGTAGAGGTGAATGCCACTAAGTTACCTCTGTCACACAGTTGTGATACATTGATTAGGCTATATTTCAAGCCATCTATCATGTAGACATTCTCAATGGAGTGTGAGTCTGTCTTACCTACCTTTCCAAGCCAAATGATTTCGCCTTTCTTACCATTTCCAAAGGAGACATTACCTCCTTTGAGGTCCTCAAGTGAAAGGAACTGGTTCTTGCTTCCAGTCATGTGCTTTGAGCAGCCACTGTCCATGTACCATATTTGGCTGCTCCCCTTCACTTGGACCTGCAAAAGAAAATCAGGGGTTAATCTTAGGAACCCAAACTAGTTTGGGTCCCTTTCTATAGGCAAAAGGGTGAATTAAATTCTTTTTAGCCCAACCTGGCAGCCTATTTTTCCCTGTCACAAATGTTTTGTTCATTTGACTAGCCTTTTCTTTTGCAGTACATTCACTTTTGTAGTAATCAGTCTTACCACAGTGTGTGCAGATTTTGTTCTCAGGAAGTGTGATGTACTTGCTTTTGGGATCCCACTTATGTGCAGGGGTCCCGTAGCCAAGTCCTCTCTTATTGCTACTATGGTGTTCTTGTAGCCATGAAAGTGCATCAGAAGACTTATTCCATTTACAAGTTCTGTCTAGCTCATGCTTAACCTTACTTAGATCTTCTTTTAGGACTCTTATCTGCTCATCTCTTTTGTACAACTCATCTTTCATTTTTCCTAGATTTTCTTCTAAGGTGAGATGTGTGTGATCATCTTTCTTCTTACCTGTTCCTAATTTCAGTTTTAAATTTTCAAATCTAAGCTCTAGCACAGTGGTGTCAACTTCAAGAACCTGGTTCTTCAACTCAATATTTTTACTATCACTTTCACTAGCCCTGAGTTCTAGATTTTTGCACTTAGCTTTCAAGATTACGCATTCCTTAGACAACTGTTCCTTTTCATTGTTTATGACCTTAGATTCATCAATAAAATCTAGAAGTAACTCAGATAAACTTTCTTTAGACAAAAACTTAATCTTGTCTTTGAGATGAATCACACTTAACTCTAATTCCTCATTAGATTCTCCAATGGCCATAAGTATTTGTTCATCTCCATCTTCATCTTCTGAATCCTCATTTGAGCTTTCTCCCCAAGCAGCAACCATAGCCTTTGTTGATCCTTTGTTCTTCTTTGGATGAAACTGTTCCTTCTTCCTATTTCTTCGTTCAGCCCTTTCCTTCTTCCATTCAATTTCCCACTAAGGACTGATAACTAGGGATTTTAGCCTATTTTATGCTCCCTTTTACTTAAGTTTTGGATTAAAAGTGTGTACAAGTATTCCCGAAAGCAAACTTATTGTGCTTGTTTGCAGTGTTTGGTCAAAAAGAGAAAAGAAAGTCAAAACTAGCTCATAAAGGAGTGAAACCTGTACAAGTTTAAAGCTGATTCAAAAGGGCGCTGACAGCGAAGAAACAGACGCGAACGCGGAGGGTCCGCCGCTGAGGCGGTCTTACTTACGCTCTCAGCGGTGGCAAGGTTCAGAGAGTTATATTTTGGGCTTGACAGTCACTGCTGCCCATGGTGAAATTACGCGGCAGCGGTGGCTCTGACGCGGCCGCGGTCCAATTCTCGCCCTCCGCAGAAGTGAGATTCAGAGAACTAAGTTGGAGCTCAAAATTGAAGACCACGGTCCACAGTCATATCTCGCAGCCGTGGTTGAAGAAGCGCTGAGGCGGATGTTTTCCGCTCCCAGCGGACTCAAGCTCAGAACCTGCTCAGAAGAGAAGAACCGCGGTCCGCTCTTGATTTTGCGTGGCCGCGGTAGCCATAGAGCTGAGGCGGTCTACATTCCACTATCAGTGGAATCCTCGTAGGGGCAATTTTATCCGAAAAATTTAGCTGTGTATAAATAGTTCTTTTTTCAGATTTTTAGGTCACCTGTTGTGAGAGGAACACGTTGATCGCGGCCTACTCCGCACTACTATTTAAGTAGCGAGAGAGGGTCGGAGCAGCTTTTAGCCGATTTAGGGTCGGGATCAAATCCACAGAGAGCTAGAATTTGGAATCGAGTATCTATCTAGTGTAGAATTGTGTATGTGTTCCAAATTACACTTCTATTCATTTTTGGGGTTTTTGTTTACTTCTACTATTATCAAACTACAAATGGTAATTGCAACTAAATTATGCTAAGAGTTATAATGCTACGAGTTGTTCAAATAGGTTTAAAAGGCACTAGGGTAGTGACTACCGCCTAGGTGGTCAATTGACGGGTACTTGAATCTAAAGCATGCTTGACACGCTTGGGGAGTATGTTATAACCGTTGCACGACTTTACCCACTCTACACCTCTCGGTAGTTCGAGTGATTTTGCCCAAATTGGTTTTCTCAAGACCAATTAGGTATGCAAATTTGCACAAGCAACTAGGGTTCAACTCGGGTATTACTCTCTCGAGGTTTAACCCTTTAATTGGGGCTATCAATCTCTTGTGTACGCCCCAATTCATTGTTGGACCAATTTCGGAGACTTAGGCTCTCTTTCTCAAGAAGAGCTCAAGTCAACTCAACACAAACTAGTGTTTGCAACCACTAATTCAGAAATTAACCATGAAATTGGCCTAAATAACAAACACCCATAGTCAAGTTAGCCCTAAAATACAAGACCCATCAATTACCCACACTAGGGTTGAGCCACAACCCTAGCTTATGGGCTGCTCATAATTAAAGAAGAAAAGCAAGAAATAGATGAAGAAAAGCTCCTAATAATTAATTACTAAGTTAAATACAAAGATTCAATGATTAAAAGTAGCTAAAATTGCCCAAATGGCTTAGAAAGTCGAACCCACGAGTGCAACTGGTTAATTACAATATCCGATACCCTAAAAATGGAGAAAGAAGCTATTTATACTAGGCTGAAAAATTTGGACAAAAATGCCCCTGCGGGGTTAGTGCGGACCGCACAAAATGGATCACGGTCCCCACTGGGGCTTTTGGCTTCAAAATCCAGCTCTCTGAACTCAGGCTTCGCGGACCGCACAGAATGGACCGCGGTCGTGGAGGCTTCTAGTGCGGTCCGCATAAAATGGACTGCGGACCGCGGAAGATTGAAACTCTGAAAATGCAACCTCTCTGATTCTCGGCTCTGCGGACCGCACTAAATCGACTGCGGCCGCATTGCTTTCAGTGCGGACCGCACAAAACCTTATGCGGCCGCACGACCTCTTATCTTGAAATTTAGCCTCTCTGAATCTCCTAGTGCGGACCGCACAAAGTGGTGTGCGGCCACACTAGGCCTGTTTAGCCTGAGCTTTTCTTGTCTTTGGCACTTGTGCATGTTTCACTCCGTTTGAGCTGATCTTTGACATCTCATCACTTTGATGATCAAACCTGCAATCAAGCACAACTTGTGAGCCTTTTGGGACTATTTTATATGAATTTCTAATCAAAGCATAAGCAAGAAGGAGTATAAAATGCGTCAAAAATCCTAGTTATCAACTCCCCCAAACTTAAGCTTTTGCTTGTCCTCGAGCAAACAAAATAAGACCCACCCCTTAAGAGACTGTCCAAAAAAAATTCAGCTGTCCTAATGTCACCTCAACTAGCCTCAATTGGGACTAACAATTGCCCTCAATACACATGAATCATTAACGCATTTACTCTTTTAAAACACCATGGATCAAGTACGACACAAGAGCATCAAGAATTGACTCAACACATCAAAGAACTCTTTTCTATTACTTTGGTCATTGATGAACCCAAACTCACACATCCTCAACACTCCCTAAGCAATCCTTACCTTTAAGATAGTGGCACTCAGAACGAGGATAATGGGAATTCACTCATCTCTCTCAAGAAAAAGCCACAAGCCCAGCTCTAGGTACCATATGCTTGCCCCTTATGTGAGTATCCACTAATGTAAGCTTCATTCAACTCAAGATCATATAGGACTTTTGTGGAGACATTGTGAAGGCTTTTGGTTCAGGGTAGGAAATATTTTGGTCTAAGTAGGTTCCATCTTCCCTTAAGCACTTCTTTTGATTCATTTGGCATCCATTCACTTGACTCTTTGAGTCATTTCACTTCTTTCTGAGGGGTTAGAGAGACACATTGTCGCCCTTTCTTATGCATTTCAGATCTTTTCTCCTTTTTCAACTTTCCACACCTTTCATTCTTTGCTTTTCTTTGAATCCCCTTTTTTATTCTTTTTCACATTGAACTTTCTTTTTGTCTTTTTGCTTTTCTTTCTTTTTCATTGCCTTTCCTTTTCTTCATTTTGTGCCTTTTTACCACTTTGTTGCAATCCT
>NW_017671941.1:0-22364 GCF_001879085.1 Nicotiana attenuata | reverse complement strand
CTATTTCAGTATCTTTTTCTTCCTTTTTTCTAACTTTTCCACACCCTTTTTCATTTCTTTTGGCTTTTTCTTTTCGAATTCCCCCCTTTTTTTATTCCTTTTTTCACATTTGAACTTTTCTTTTTGTCTTTTTTGCTTTTTCTTTCTTTTTTCATTTGCCTTTCCTTTTCTTCATTTTGTGCCTTTTTTACCACTTTGTTGCAATCCTTGTCTCTTCCCCCCAAACTTATACTTTTTCCATGTGCTAAAGGAAAGATCGGGTGCCAAGAGAGGGTATCTTTTAAAACGGGTATAGGCTTGTATCATGGTTCTTGAAGGAAAAAGGTCTAAGGCTCAAAAGGGTTGACTAGGGATCTTATCATTGGTAGGTTATGGAAATGTTTAAGCTATCATTTGGACCAAGGAGAGCCTATAATCATGTCTCAAGTCAAAATTCACTTAGGATTTCGCCTCAACAAACATTCAGGGCAAGTTCTAGACCAATGGCTCGGGACATGGACTTGCAATACAATTACTCACCACACAAGCTATGGGATTGCTAAAGACACAGAGTCGGGGGCCCACATCGACCTTAGATAAGATTTAAGCTCACAATGGTCCCGAAAAACCACTTGATGATTATCGGTCAACACAAGAGTCTCAAGGTCACGACTTTCACCATCCTTAACACAAAAAATTCTCTTTGACCATAAGATCAAAGGCAAATGTGCTAGGCCCAAGTGAAGCTTTGCTCGAGGCACCCTTAACTACTAATTACTAAAAACAAAAAGAAAAACGGACTCAAACCCTTAAGAAGGTTGTCACGCCATCTATCATTGGGAAGAGCCACCCGGTTCATACAACACTCCACCTTTGGAAAGAACCGTGGCATTAAGAAAACCAAAGGCTTATTGCAAATTTCAAAACAAGAAGTTACGAATCACAAATAAGAAGTTAAAAATAAAAAATTTTGCGGAAAGTAAAATGAATATATACAAGAGGGGATTTGTCGAATGTACAATAGATAGGATGAATATCTACAATGTAACATCACTTTATATACAGACCCAAAGTAAAATAAAAGTGCAAGAAATGATAAAAATATATACAAACCAAATATGAAAAATAAAGAAAGCATAAAAAGTATCAAAAATATATATAGTCATCCGAATGAATCCATGAAGCAAAAAGTAGGGCCTACCCCCTCAAATGAAAGTTGGCATTGTCCCCAATGCCAACTAACCAAAATAAAGCTCCAAAAAGATGATAAAGAAGGACATAGAAACTCCCTATGTCCTGTCTGTTTGCATAGGCTCCTGAGTGGTCCCTGGGTCCTCACTGTGCTCGGGATCCTGAGGTAGTGCACCCTGTGGCTGACTGGAGGATGTCTCATGTGGGTCTGCTAGCTGGATGACTGCATCATCAGCTCTAGGGATCATCCTCCTCCTCTTGGGGGGCCTCTGCGAGTGCTCTAGCTGGGGGTGCTCTGCTGGTACTGGGTCCTGGAGCAATAAGTCTAAAGGCAGGTGATCTGCCTTCAGTCTGTCAACATCCGCTCTCAGCTCCTTCACGGACTCCTTGGAAGCCCGTGTCTTCCTCAACTTCTTGTGCTCCCTGGCAAGCTCCTTGAGAGCTTTGCTGTGTGAATCAACTGCCTCAGCGAGCTTCTTCTGGTTGTCGAGGATTTTCTTCTGGTTGTACAACATCTCTATAAAAGCATTCTTTATGGACTGTGGAACCTGTGGAGCTGGAGGAGCCGACTGAGCCTCAACAGTGGTGGTCAAAATGGACAACTTGGATGAGGCAGTCTGCATCCAGTTGTTGATACTCATAAGTGCGTGGCTCAATCTGTGGGCAGTAATGGGATGGGCCCGGGAAGATGGAATCTCCGGGCCTGCAGAGGTGGATGGGCCAGCAGGAATGGCTGTGGATGTGGAAGGACCGGGAGGGATATCTGTGGAAGTGGAGGTAGGCTCAGCAGGTGCCACTACCACAACTAGATCTTCAGACTGGCCAGTTGGAGTAGTAGCTGTACCTTTGAAGCTCTTGCTCTTGGGGTTGTCATCCCCCTGCATGCTATACCAGGAAAAAGGGGCCTTCGCTTTGACTTTGACATCGAAAGGCCTCTTTTCCACCTTCAAGTCTCGGAAGTACATAGTGAGGGTACTGGGGAACGGATAGTTTCAGTCATGCTCGGCACCCACAATGGAGATAATGCTCGACATCACATTCCCCACATTATTGGGTACCCCGCCATGATCGAAGCTACTAAAACAGCCAGGGAAAGAGGAAGGGTATTGTCATGTGTCGTGGGGTCCAACCTGCTACATACAAAAGTCTCCCACCCCCGTGCCTCAAAGTTTAAACTCCTTAGAATTTTGACTCCAACAGTCAACCAGTCAGGGGTGGTACTTGGGATTGCCAGATACTGTGCTAGCCAGCGACGAACCTCCTCACCCATTTCCAACTTTGCCATGTACAGGGTCTCATCCTCCTCATTGAGGCCAAGGTATTCGTTGAGGTACTCCCCTTCAAATAACACTTTCAGATTCCGAACCTTGGTCACTTTGGAGCCCTTTTTGATGTGGGCTACATTGAAGTAAAACTCTTTGACCATGTGTTCGTTGGCATCCACACATTCTTCTAGAAAATGTTCCCAGCTCTTGTCCTAAACTGCCTCAGCACGTTGGGATTGTCAGGTAACAGGTCTTTGTCAATAAAACTTCGCTCCGGGATCAACTTTCTCGCCGGCCACCACTCCCGAAATTTATGGTACGCCACCTCACTCACGAATCTATCTTGCCAAACTTCTGGCTTTCTAGTTCTGGCAATGCCTCCCACCTGAGGCTCACCTCCTTCTGCTACCTCCTCATCTCCCTCTACTTCCTCCTCATCTCCTCCTCCACCCTCTCCGGATAATGAAGCTGTGGGAGAGGTGGAGTATTCCCCTCTACCAGCTGCTGAGCCCTCAAACGACTCAGAAATAACATTTGTTGGTGCTTGGGCAGTGAGTGATGGTGGAGGAGTGTCTCGTAGCCTAAACCTCTCCGTCCAGCCAGGGATGTGTTGGTACTGAGTCGGAGGAAATCTCCCGGGATGGCTTATACTCACTCCCCGAGGAATGTGAATCAACTTTCTTGTCTTTTTAATGTTTTCCCGGACTTGGGGAGTGAGTTTTATCATTTTCTGCTTCCCTCCCTGGGTAGATTCTCCTCTGCCTGGTTGTTTGCCTCGTCGTCTCACCATTGCCTGCAATCATAATTCAATCAGCTTGTTAGTGTCAGTGTAATCAGTTAAGAACAAAGTTACAGAAGCAGGAAAGAAAAGTTACAGACAGGTTGCAGAAGTTACCTAGTGCGGGCCGCACAAAATCAACTGCGGCCGCACTGAGGTCACTGCGGACCGCACAAAGATGGGGTTCAGACTACTCACTCTTTGTATCTAGGCAGTGCGGACCGCACAAAATCAACTGCGGCCGCACTGGGCTAGTGCGGACCGCACAAAATGTAGTGCGGCCGCACTGCCTGAGGTTCAGTAATCAGAAGGTTATCAGTGCGGTCCGCACAAAATGGTAGTGTGGGCCGCACTGGGGCACCGCGGACCGCACAGAAACGACCGCGGTCCGCACTGAGTGCCCAATTGTGGCACTAAATTAGGGTTCCATGTATTTTGATTTTGGGTCCAATTTTCCACCTAAGTAGTGTCTCTACATGATTACCCATTGATTTTAACTATCTATGTCTATGTTAACCTAAAAATTAACAACCTTAACCTACTCTATGAAAGAAAATATGAGAAGAAAAGAAAGGAAAGCAAGAAAAACAACAATTTGAACAAAACTAACAAAATTAAATAAGTAGAATGGAGTGTAATGTTACCTGTTATGAGATGAAATGAGGAATGATGATTCTAAACAGTTAGTTACGAGCACAGACACGGATGAACAGTGTTTATATATTCTGAGAGTTAAAAGTTCGAAAAGGGTAAAAGGAGGCCCTCAGGCCCTATTTATAGAAAAGGACCTGGGGCCTAGTCTCACCAACCAATGCGGACCGCACAAAATCGACCGCGGTTCGCACTACACAGCCTTGTTCCAGTTCAACTTAGCAACCCACTACGGTCCACACAAAATAGACCACGGCCGCAGAGGTCCAGTGTGGACCGCACAAAATGTAGTGCGGCCGCACTGGAAAACTTCAGAGAGTCATCACATCATCCTTTACCAGTGTGGTCCGCACAAAATGGTAGTGCGGCCGCACTAGCAACTTCAGAGACCTGTGCATTTTTTCAATTATGTCCTGCACTGCATCAACTCAATCCTGTAACATCTCACAACCAGTTAGCCCAAAAATCAATCCTACACTACAATGAAAATCAAATAAAGACAAGAAGAAAAACACATGGGTTGCCTCCCAAGAAGCGCCTGAATTAACGTCGCGGCACGACGCATGTTACCATCCAATCATTTGAAATGAACAACAACCACCACATGGTTATCATCAAACTTCCCCAAATAGTGCTTGACCCTATGCCCATTCACTCTAAAAACTTCCCCACTTTTGTTCTTCAAATCAAGAGCACCAAACGGGGTCACACACACTACTTCAAATGGTCTGCTCCACTTTGACTTCAGCTTTCCCGGGAACAACCTTAGTCGAGAATTGAATAAGAGCACAAAATCTCCCACCTTGAACTCCTTGCCCCAAGTATATTTGTCATGAAGGTATTTCATTTTATCCTTATACAGGGACGAACTAGAGTAGGCATGGAACCTAAATTCATCAAGCTCATTGAGTTGCTCCACTCGAAGATTAGCAGCTATGTCCCAATCAAGATTCAACTTCTTCAAGGCCCACATGGCCTTATGCTCCAACTCCACTGGTAAATGACATTCTTTCCCAAACACCGGTACGGCGACATACCAATTGGAGTCTTGTAAGCGGTCCGGTAAGCCCATAGAGCATCATTTAACTTTTTAGACCAATCGGTCCTATTGGCATTGACGGTTTTGGACAAAATGCTCTTGATCTCCCTGTTAAACACTTCAATCTGGCCACTTGCTTGAGGATGATAAGGCGTAGACACTTTGTGGTTGACACCATACTTGGAAAGCAAGGCATCAGAAGCTCTATTACAAAAATGCGATCCTCCATCACTAATAATTGCCCGAGGCGTGCCAAACCTTGTGAAAATGCTCTTCTTTAGAAATGCCACCACACTCCTAGCTTTATTGTTGGGCAAGGCCATGGACTCAACCCATTTTGAGACATAATCAACTACTACAAGAATGTAAGTGTTTCCACATGAGCTTACAAGAGGGCCCATAAAATTGATACCCCATACATCAAAGATATCAACTTCGAGAATGGTGTTTAGAGGGATCTCATCTTTCTTGGAAATCCCGCCCGCTCGTTGACATTGATCACACCTTTTGACTAGATCACTCGCATCTTTAAACAAGGTTGGCCAATAAAAATCACAACTCAGAACTTTCGAAGCCGTCCTTGCCCCTCCATGATGGCCACCATAGGGGGAGGAATGGCAAGCCTCTAGGATGCTAAATTGCTCCTCCTCGGGTACACACCTCCGAATCACTCCGTCGGTGCAAATCTTGGACAAGTATGGCTCGTCCCAATAGAAGTCCAGACTATCCCGTTTGAGCTTCTTCGTTTGGTTAGAAGAGAGCTCACACGGGATGATGCCAGTCACAAGGAAATTAGCAATGTCCGCGAACCATGGCATATCACTCAATTACACAGAAAGCAGTTGCTCATCGGGGAATGTATCATCGATCTCTAGGCCATCACCCGGCCTTCCTTGCTCCTCCAAGTGGGACAAATGATCCGCCACTTGGTTTTCACTACCTTTCCGGTCCACTATCTCTAAATCAAACTCTTGAAGTAATAAGACCCATCGCATCAGTCTAGCTTTGGAGTCTTTCTTTGTCATCAAATATCTAAGAGTTGCATGATCGGTGTGCACTATGACTTTGGCTCCCGTAAGATATGGCCGAAATTTTTCCATGGCGAACACAATAGCCAACAATTCCTTCTCAGTCACCGTGTAGTTCCTTTGAGCCTCGTTCATGGTCTTGCTCCCATAGTACACTGGATGAAATATTTTGTTCACTCTTTGACCCAAAACTTCCCCAACCGCAACATCACTCGCATTGCACATGATCTCGAAAGGCAAGCTCCAATTGGGTGCGGTAATGATCGAGGTGGTTGTCAACTTATGCTTGAGAAGTTCAAAGGCTTGCATACATCTCTCATCAAACACAAACTTTGTATCCTTTTCTAGCAACTTGCAAAGAGGATTCACTACCTTCGAAAAATCCTTGATAAATCGCCCGTAGAACCCCGCATGCCCAAGAAAACTCCTCACCCCCTTGATAGAAGTGGGGGAAGGAAGCCTTGAAATCACCTCTATCTTGGCTTTGTCAACTTCAATCCCATGCTTTAAAATTTTATGGCCCAACACTATGCCCTCCTCAACCACGAAGTGGCATTTTTCCCAATTTAGCACAAGATTGGTGTCTTCACACCGGGCCAAAACTCTATCCAAGTTGTGCAAACACTCATCGAATGAATCACCCACAACACTGAAGTCGTCCATGAACACCTCTAATATATCTTGCACCATATCGGTGAAAATGGTCATCATACACCGTTGGAATGTTGCCGGTGAATTGCACAACCCAAAGGGCATCCGAGAGAAAGCAAAGTTGCCATATGGACAAGTAAAGGTTGTCTTCTCCTGGTCCTCGGGAGCTATCAATATTTGATTGTACCCTGAATAACCATCCAAGAAACAATAGAAGGCACGCCTAGCAAGGTGATCTAGCATCTGGTCCAGGAAAGGCAATGGGAAGTGATCCTTGCAGGTCACCTTATTCAGCTTGCGGTAGTCCATGCACACCCTCCATCCGGTCACTGTCTGGGTTAGAATAAGTTCATTATTAGCATTGGTCACCACGGTCATACCACCCTTCTTCGGCACACATTGCACCGGAGAAGTCCATGAGCTGTCAGAGATAAGATACACCACGCCGGCATCTAACCACTTGATCACCTCTTTTTTTACCACTTCTTGCATCGCCTCATTGAGCCTCCTTTGATGTTCCAAGGAGGGTTTTGCATCATCTTCCAGAATAATCTTGTGCATACAGAATGCGGGGCTTATACCCTGAATATCAGCTAGAGTCCATCCAATTGCCTTTTTCCGCTTTTTGAGCACCGCCAATGTGGCATCTACCTGCATGTTAGTAAGACAAGAGGAAAGAATAACTGGTAAAGTTGAATTAGAGCCCAAGAATTCATACCTGAGGTGTAGAGGTAATGGCTTCAACTCCAACACCGGGGGTTCCTAAATTGAAGGCTTTGTTGGAGGCGTCTTTCTATTTTCAAGATCCAAAGAGAGTTTCCTAGGCTCATAAGAATAACAGCCCATTCCATGTAAAGCATTCACGCACTCCACTCGACCTGCATCATCATTGACATCAAGATTTAACAATACGGCCTCCAAAGGGTCCTCAACATTGATCATTGCACTAGTATCATCAATTATCACAGCCGTGACTAGATCCACAAATGAGCACACTTCGGTACAATTGGGCTGCTTCATTGACTTGCACACATGAAAAACGACCTTTTCATCACCCACCCTGAAAGTGAGTTCCCTTGCTTCCACATCCACTAGAGCCTTCCCCGTAGCAAGGAAAAGTCTCCCCAATATGATCGGGACCTCATGATCTACCTCACAATCCAAGATCACAAAATTAGCTGGTAAGATAAATTTGTCCACCCGGACGAGCACATCATCAACAATACCCAATGGTCGCTTCATAGATCGGTCTGCCATTTGCAATCGCATGGAAGTTGGCCTCGGAGGCCCAATACCCAAAGTCTTGAAAACTGAGTAGGGCATTAAGTTGATGCTTGCCCCAAGATCATATAAGGCTTTAGCAAAGTCTGCACTCCCTATAGTGCAGGGGATAGTGAAAGCACCGGGATCCTCTAATTTCGGAGCCATTGAATGTACTATAGCACTAACTTGGTGGGTCATCTTGATAGTTTCACAGTCCATGGATCTTTTCTTTGTCACCAAATCTTTCATGAATTTAGCATAACCGGGCATTTGCTCCAAAGCCTCCACCAAAGGCACGTTGATGGATAAGCTCTTCATCATGTCAATGAACTTTTTTAATTGATTCTCACTTTTCTGCTTGGCTAGCCTCTGAGGATAAGAGGGAGGTGGCCTAGGCAAAGGGGCTTTAGCTTTTGGCATAACCGGCTCCGGCATGTCAATTACGTGCTCCCTAGACGGGTTCACGTCACTTTGTGTTTCCACCTCGGCATCTTGAACATTGATCCTCACTTCTTCATTCACATTTTCATCAACCACATTCTCAACCACCAAAGGAAGTTCATCTTCTTGCAACTCAACTTCTTCACCCAAAACTTGCGTTTGTTTGGAGGCATTCATCCACTAGTGTGGTTCCCGGCCATGTTATATTGTGACTTCACATAATCAAGTAAACAATTAAGTGTTCGAATATACCACATTGCAAATAAGTTGAAAAACTTTTGAAAGTAAGCTAGGAGAGCAGGAATTTATGGAAAAAAAAGATTTGAATAGCTTTACAAGAAGAGACGAAAGCAAACAGAGGGAGAGGGGTCCTAGGTTTATGATTAATATGGATCATCCACGCAACACCCGGTAACCAATTATACGCGTGGTGTTATCACGTGATCATCATCTCCATATTCTACCCTTCCCACCCCGTAAAGGTTATTAAACGCGTGAGTTGGTCACGAATACTTATTGCGTGCTATTACCCGTCCCGTCCTATAAGTCCTGGAGGGCATTTAAGACCACTATTCCTATGTGGTAAGGACTAGGCTGAACCCTTAGGTTTAAAGGCTAAAATGCTAAGCGACATACATAACAAATAGGACTGCACATAAGGGAACATACAAAAACAAATAAAGGCTCACAGATCCCTCCACAAGTGAACACATAATTAGCAAGTCTCAAACACATTCAAGGTCTAAAAGATAGGAGTTAAAGCATGGTTTTAAAAAATGAAGTAGTGACAGTAGTTTAACGAGGTGCAGGACAAGTAAAATAGCACGATTCTGGGCAGAGGAAGGTAACCCAGTAGTTTGAAAACATAAGAAATCAGAAACTTAGCGAGAATAAATAGATGCGCCGTTTCAAAATCGTTTCCAGATAGAGCAGGATTTTAAAAAAAAAAAGTCAAAGCAGGAATGGGAGCGGCATAGTTGGAGATTAAGAAAAAGCTGGTTACTGGTAACAATATGATTAATCGATTCTTATCAGGCCTAAAGTTTGCCTAGGCGTCCTACACATTGCCTAATCATCTTAAAGAGTGAACATACATATTTGATCCCTTTCTTTTTTTAAGTTTCAAAAAGAGGTACGCAAACGGTTAACCGTACTTGTATTATTAAGTTAAGCATGCTAATCAGACATTTGACAATTGCAACTCAGACAGGTATGACACCTTAAGTAACAGGATGTCTAATGCACATAGGAGTTCCTAAAACATGATTTCTAAATGCCAATGAGAATGCAGTAACAATTATTCGCTTATTACAATTATTGCTCGTTATTAACTGATCATGGTTGCAAGATGAACATGATAACAGGCTGAAAGTAAAGAACCTAAAGCAGGATCTCTAGCGAATGAGATGCATGTCCCATACAGGTTATCTATTGCGCAGATAAGTAAATAAAATCCTATAAGCATGTTTTCTACCCATTATTTAAGCTAAGCATGCATAACCCCCCCCCCCCCCTATATTCACTATTCAGCCCCCAATCGTTCGTTTACAGATTATTACAAACCCATAGTATCTGGATTACAATAATAAAGAACAAAAAATAAGAAGTTATTCTATAGGGGGCCTTCAATCAAGCCCATTCTTCCAACCTCACTCCTTTCGAGTTTCACAGCCTTTGCCATGGTCTGGGTGCGGCAAAGCTCCCTGGGTTCCATTGATCCCTGGCCAATACCAGCACCCAAACACTTAACAGAATGTAGGAAGGGTGCAATGTGGGATTACCGGCCTTGTGTGTCAAAGTTCAGTGGGTACTCAGAGGCACCCAAAGCAATGCTTCACACGAAGGGGGTAGAACCTATCTTCTAAGAGTAGTGTGAAGTGCAGGAAGGAGAGGAAAGTTGATAATTTAAAGAGTTTACACAGAGTTGGAGGGTTGCACACAAGGATAATGGGCAAAGGGGACAAATAGATCACATTAAACATCACCAAAGGATACAGAGACTTAATACAAACTTACAAAGCATGGGTACACAAAATCAAAAGAGTTTAAAGAGACTTCAAAATGGTCAGATTTAGACATAAAAGTAAATAGTAACAGCATATAGTCATAACAGGTAGGATTAGGAACAAGCAGTGGTCATGAGCATGCGAGTATCAACAGGTAAAACAGGAATCAATCACACGTTGCACAACAGAAGCATAGGTAGAAAACAACTAGGAATAGAACACACTGAAGTAATAATAACCACATTGGATTGGAGCATGGAATTTAATCAGAACATACCAGTAATAAGAGAACAACAGCAGAATGCAAGAGCCAAGTATAAGCACAAGATTAGCCTTAGCTTTTCAACTGGCTAATGACAGTCAGGAACAGGAAGCAACAACAGCACAAGAGAGAAAAGGAGAGAAATAGCACGAGAGAGAGCACTGTGATTGATGTGTATATTTTGTGATATGCCATGTGTGTTCTGTTAAAAAAGAATGGGGGGGGGGGCTACTTATAGTACTGAATACGAGTAAACAAACAAGTTATCAGTCCCTAATTAAGGAACTGGCATCAATCATAATCCAATCAGTACATGGACTCCCCTTTAATTAAGGAGTCAAAGTCGAACGGTAATAAGCAATCATTTAAATGGAAAGAAATCACAAAGCATGGTATGATCACATAAGGAAACAGAATAGCATAAAGTATACAATAGAGACTAGGTACATGATACTCTAATTAGGGAAATAGGTCAGGCAAATCAATCAGCATATTTATGCACCCATATAGGGCAAAATACCATTTTAATTCCGGAAAATAGTTTTCAGAATAATGAACGAGGTTGAAAACCTAGGAAACCAGTATTAACCGGGGAAAGTATCCCACAAATTAAGGAAGCAATTCGAAATTAGTACCAAACCATAAGGAAAATATGCAGAATCACAATATAAGGCAAGTATCACAGTCTCGAAGAGGGTTTGCAAGAATCAGTATAAAATCACCATGTGAACAATCAGAGAAACCTTAAGCGAAGGACACAGAATGGTAGGGGGATGAAACACTAGCAACAAAATTAGAGCAAAGAGCACGGAACTCAGAGAAGAAACCAGAAGAACCCACTAACGAGCAAATAATACAAACACAAACATATAAAGCTAGGGTTTCATCAGACTTAAACAAAAGTTTAGAAATAGTACTGAGAATCACGAATTAGTACTCAAAAAATTAAAAATAAAGTGATTAAAAAACAGAAACCCTAGTTTCAAAAAGGAAAAAAAACGCTTAAAACTTGGGCCATCGTCAAGATCGAGTAGAGAGTAGTGCAAAACATAAAGGCGTGAGTTAAAAATCGTTAAAAAATACAGGGATTCAAGAGGCTTGGGCAAGATGAGGGTTTCATAAGAAACCAGTGAGAAGTAAGAGAAACCTGGCTGTGAAACTCAAGGATAATGGTGTTTATAGCACCATCGAACGAAAAAACCGTCGGAGAAAGGCCGAAAACAAACTCGTGCAAAGCTTTAGTGACCGTCTTGTATGGTGGAGACTCATGGGGTCTCAGAGATGGAGAGAACCGACGAGATAAGGATTCAAGGCGGCTGGTGGTCGAAAGAGGTGAGGCTGGAGGTGGCAGGAGAGAGGGTGAAGGCCATCGGAGATGAACCAGAAGGTTCTAGAGAGAAGGAGGAGAGGAAGAGACGAAGAGAGAGAGACTGGTCTCGAAAAATGAGGGTTCAAAGGGGGGGGGGGGTAGATTAGAAATTAATTAAGGAAAGATGATCTGGGTCGTTGATCTTATTTGATCAACGGCTCAGATTAGTTCGGAGCTGGGCCGGGTTGATTTAAATATTGGGCTGGGTCGGATTTGGTTGGGTATTGGGTCAATTAGGTCTAATTAAATCTGATAGGGGTGAGGTTAAATTGGGCTAAAATTGAAACAATAAAGGGCTATGTGTTAAATAGCCATTTTCCCTCTTTTTTTTTGTAAAAATAGTGAAAATGATTTTAAAGGCAAATTAAAAGTACTGAACTAATTAATAATATATAAATATTAATTTAAAAATACTGGGACCACTTTTATAATAAAAAATGCTATTAATCTTAGAATAGACTAAAATTGCAATTGTATGCAATTTAACCTTTTAAATACCAAATAAATTTATAAAAATATACAAAAATTACCTTAACTATATTTTGATATAAATATGAGAATAAAATTAATTATTCACCAAAATTGATAGTTTTGGGAATAATTACTGATTTTGTATGTCTAAAATGGACAACAATTGATTTTAAAAATCTTTAAAAATTAGGAAAAATACCAAAACACTTGGGCATGCTTATATATGCGCATACACATGCTATTTTGAGGATATTTTGAGTATGTAAAAAATACATAGGGAAAAATTAGGTATCAACAGCTGCCTCTCTTTACCCGAGAAGGATGAAAGAGTTGTCAGGTAAAGATATGATGGCCAATTTTGACCGAAAGAAATGATTCGAAAAGTTCTGACCGAGCTCTGGTTCCTGAGCTGCCTACATATCCCTGGTCTTACAGAAATCAGGCCATATGTAGTTCAGGGTCCATCGGCGGAATATGCTGATGGAGGTTTTACAAGAACGGACGTTGTATTCAGGTCAGGAAGGGTAGTTAAGGTATAATCAGGGTTGCGGGAACTGGAGCGGGATCGCTCCTGCTGAGACGGCCGTTGCTAGCCGGTTTTCCTGCAAATGAGCAATGCGAACATATATATATATATATATATATATATATATTGCTTAAATTTAAACGTGATGCAAGTTCCCGTTGGACCATGAATGTTGTCTTTGGACGGTTAGGATGACGTCCTCAGACCATGATGTCCTGGGCCATGAAGTGTATAATAAAGGATTCGCAGGCTATGAAATGGTGTTCTCGGGCTATGAGGATGATGCCTTCGAACCATGATGCCTTTGAATAATGATATGCAAGAGATAAAAGTAGGGTCCTCAGGCCATGGCATGGCGTTCTCGGGCTATGAAAATGGTGCCTCCGAACAATGACGCCTTTGGATAACTTGGCGATCTTTCAGCCCATGAAATGCGGAGTTTGGCGATCTTTCAGCCGATGCAAGACTTAAATAATAAAAAATGGTGATATTCCGCCGATGTAAAGTGTAAATACAAATGGTGATTTTTAGCCGATGCAAGATTTAAATGAAGTGGCGATATTTCAGCCGATGCGAGAATTAAACGAAGTGGCGATATTTCAGCCGATGTAAAGACTTAAATAAAAAGTGGCGATATTCCAGCCGATGCTAAGTGTAAATATAAATGGCGATTTTTCAGCCGATGCAAGATTTAAATGAAGTGGCGATATTTCAGCCAATGCGAGACTTAAAATAATTAAAAAAAATGGCGATGTTTCGGTCCTGCACGATGGAGACAATGCTTAGTCTCGAAGGGCAGAATAGTAGCCTTATGCAATGCAGAGAAATGGAGACAATGCTTAGTCTCGAAAGGCAGAAAGGTAGCCTTATGCAATGCAGAGAAATGCAGATGGAGACAATGCTTAGTCTTGGAAGGCAGAAAGGTAGCCTTATGCAATGCAAGAAATGTAAAAGGCAAGTAATGGTAAAATCTCTTAGCTGATAGTCGATTGCTATATTGTGGCTGCTGGGGATGTCGTGTACGGGTAGCAATAGTAAATAGGTGATGATTCTGAGAGATGTATTCCCGAGAAGTATGAGTGCATAGATATATCTGATGAGTTACGACTTGAGTGCCTGCATCCAAAGAAAAATCGTGAGTTCCGTAAAAGAGGGGAAGGTTAGTTCGTATCCCCATGGACTTTGCTCGTCCCGCTCGGCCCTTGTTTTTGGTGATGTTGTGCGTATCCTTGGGGTAGCGTTGCTAAACAAAACAATTTTGATAACGGACATGCATGATTTAGTGAAAAATGTAACGTAATCATATAATTTAAAAAAAATAGTTTTCTTTTAGATGAACCGACGACTGCGACGTGGTTCAAGACATTGCAACCTCTCTCTTCGCAATTCTGAGGGTCCTCCTCAAAATTCTGCCCCAGTTTGCTGGGTTGGTGCTTCCAACGGCTGCGTGCGATGATTGGCTGAAGACCAACTTCAGAATTTTGAGGGTCCTCCTTAAATTTCTGCCCCAGTTTCCAATTGCGGGGGGAAATGGAAATTTTATTGAATCGTGACCGAACCCGTAAGGCTGCCTACGTATCCCCTCTTAAACGGGAATCAGGTCAGGCGCTACATCACAAAGAAATCATAATGGTTACACATAGTATCGCTTTACTGCATCTAAATTGATCGGCTATGGCCAAACTTCTCCGTCCATTTCTGCAAGTATGAGGGCTCCTCCGGTTAGAACCCGGTGAACCATGTACAGACCTTGCCAGTTGGGAGAGAATTTCCCTTTGGCTTCGTCTTGATGCGAAAATATTTTCTTCAACACCAGTTGTCCTGGTGTAAACTGTCTCGGCTTGACTCTTTTGTTGAAGGCTCTAGACATTCTGTTTTGATACAATTGACCATGGCAAACTGCGTTCATTCTTTTTCCATCTATAAGAGCTAGATGCTCGTAGCGACTTGTCACCCATTCTGCGTCATCAAGTTCCGCTTCCTGCATAATCCTCAAGGAGGTAATTTCAACCTCGGCGGGGACTGCTTCTGTACCATAAACCAACATATAGGGAGTTGCTCCGGTTGATGTGCGAACCGTGGTGCGGTACCCCAATAGAGCAAATGATAGCTTCTCGTGCCACTGCTTATGTCTTTCTATCATTTTCCTTAGTATCTTCTTGATATTCTTGTTGGCCGCCTCTACAGCTCCATTCATCTGAGGTCTGTAGGCTGTAGAGTTCTTGTGTTTGATCCTGAATGTTTCACACATTGCTTTCATCAGATCACTATTGAGATTGGAACCGTTGTCAGTAATGATCGACTCTGGGATGCCGAATCGACAAACTATACGGTCGCGAACAAAGTCTGCCACGACTTTCTTAGTCACTGCCTTATATGACGCTGCTTCAACCCATTTGGTGAAATAATCAATTGCCACTAGAATGAACCTGTGCCCGTTTGATGCGGCAGGCTCGATAGGTCCGATAACATCCATTCCCCAAGCGGCGAACGACCATGGCGAGCTTGTTGCAGTAAGCTCGTTTTGAGGCACTTTTATCATGTCTGCATGTATCTGACAGCGATGGCACTTTCGAACGTACTGTATGCAGTCCGTTTCCATAGCCATCCAAAAATATCCCGCCCGGAGTATCTTCTTTGCTAGGACAAAACCATTCATATGTGGACTACAGGTTCCTGCATGAACTTCTTCCAACAACCTCGATGCTTCTTTGCTTCGACACACCTTAGTAATCCCAAATCGGGAGTCCTC
The DNA here is from genome assembly GCF_001879085.1 of Nicotiana attenuata. Taxonomy (NCBI): domain Eukaryota; kingdom Viridiplantae; phylum Streptophyta; class Magnoliopsida; order Solanales; family Solanaceae; genus Nicotiana; species Nicotiana attenuata. Next base: position 6,692 of record NW_017671941.1, on the reverse strand, counting down.
CTGTACAAGACTCCCCCACTGTGAAAGAAGTTGTAAGATAACCTCCAAAGTGTGCGTTTCTGAGCAGCATTTGCAAGTTCCGGATATCCTCCTGTTGTCAAATACTCCTTGATGTCATGGAACCATGGTCTTCCGTCTGCTTCTTCCTCGACATGAGCACAATAAGCTGGTTGGTCATGAATCTTTACTGGAATAGGATCTATGAAGTGCTTATCTGGATGCTGAATCATAGACGACAGAGTAGCCAATGCGTCAGCAAACTCATTCTGGACTCTAGGGACATGCTGAAATTCTGTCTTTGTGAACCTCTTCCTCAACTCCTGTACATGATGCAGATAAGGGAGTATCTTGGAGCTCTTGGTTGCCCATTCTCCTCGGACCTGATGTATGAGCAAATCTGAATCCCCGATCACTAGTAACTCCTGAATGTTCATATCAATGGCCAGCTTGAGCCCTAAGATGCAGGCTTCGTATTCGGCCATGTTGTTGGTGCACGGGAACCTGAGTTTGGCAGATACCAGATAATGCTGGCCGGTTTATGATACTAGAACTGCTCCTATGCCAACTCCTTTGAAATTTGCCGCTCCGTCGAAAAATATTCTCCAACCGTCATAGGATTCTACAATGTCTTCTCCTATGAAAGATACCTCTTCGTCAGGAAAATACGTCTTTAGAGGCTCGTATTCTTCATCCACGGGATTTTCAGCAAGATGATCTGCCAGTGCTTGTCCTTTGATTGCCTTTTGAGTCACACAGATAATGTCAAATTCACTGAGCAGGATTTTCCACTTGGCTAGCTTGCCAGTGGGCACGGGCTTCTGAAAGATATATTTCAGCGGATCCATTCTTGATATGAGGTAAGTGGTATATGCACAAAAATAATGCCTCAACTTCTGAGCTACCCAAGTCAGAGCACAACAGGTGCGTTCTAATAGGGAATACCGGGCCTCGTACGGGGTGAACTTTTGCTGAGATAGTAGATGGCCTGCTCCTTTCTCCCCGTTTCATCATGTTGTCCCAAAACACAACCGAATGCCCCATCCAATACCGCAAGGTAGAGCAAAAGAGGTCTACCTGGTTCGGGCGGAACCAAAACTGGCGGTGTTGACAGGTATTCCTTGATTCTGTTGAAGGCTTTCTGGCAATCATCAGTCCATTTGGTAGCGGCGTCCTTCTTCAACATTTTAAAGATCGGTTCACAAATGATAGTGGACTGAGCTATGAATCGGCTGATATAGTTGAGTCTCCCTAGGAAACTCATCACGTCCTTCTTGTTCTTCGGCCGCAACAACTCTTGAATGGCTTTAACCTTTGATGGATCCAGTTCTATCCCTCGTCGACTTACAATGAATCCGAGTAGTTTTTCGGCAGGAACCCCGAATGCACATTTGGCGGGATTCAGTTTTAGATTTTACCTTCTCAGTCTGTTGAAGAACTTCCTCAGATCCTCCATGTGGTCAGTGGCTTTCTTGGATTTGATGATGACATCGTCTACATACACCTCGATCTCTTTGTGTATCATGTCGTGGAAAATAGTAGTCATGGCCCTCATGTAGGTGGCCCCAGCATTCTTTAATCCAAACGGCATCATTTTGTAACAATACATTCCCCACGGCGTAATGAAAGCCGTTTTCTCAGCGTCTTCCTCATCCATCCATATCTGATGATACCCGGCAAAACAATCAACGAACGACTGCAGCTCGTGTTTGGCGCAGTTGTCAATCAGGATGTGTATGTTCGGCAAGGGGAAGTCGTCTTTCGGACTGGCCCGGTTGAGATCCCGGTAGTCGACACAGACTCTAACCTTCCCATCCTTCTTCGGCACTGGCACAATGTTGGCTAACCATGTTGGGTACTCCACTACCCTGAGAACCTTGGCTTTGACTTGCTTGGTAACTTCTTCTTTGATTTTCAAACTCATGTCAGGTTTGAATTTTCTGAGCTTCTGCTTTACCGGCGGACATGTCGGATTTGTTGGCAGTTTGTGAGCTACAATAGATGTACTGAGACCAGTCATATCATCATACGACCAGGCGAATATGTCTTCATATTCCCTTAGAAATTTCGTGTACTTTTCCTTTTCCGATGGTGATAGATGAACACTGATGCGTGTTTTCTTGACATTCTCTGTATTCCCCAAGTTGACAAACTCAGTTTCGTCCAAGTTAGACTTAGGCCTATTCTCGAAATCCTCAACCTCTTTAACGACCTCTTCTGGTATATCATCCTCTTCTGAGTCTATGTCCGTTTGTTGCGTTGTCTCGTTGCATGTCACAATCGTCGGTTCATCAAGATAAGTAATAGTAATGCTGTGTAGATAAAGTAAACAATAGAAAAAATAATGAGAGCGAGATTTATAAGAAACTGAAATGCTTTGATAAATTTCATAATTGTTTTGAACATTGGAGCTCTTATTTTCGAAATTAAAAATGCGGAAATGAAATCAACTAGCGAAAAAGTAAAAGGTAATGCATGGTGCTTTGTTCAGCCTTGCTACCCCGAAGCTTTCCGGGCTCTGGTGGTTCTGACAGACCAATTGTCGAGGCGTGCTCCTCGGTTCACAGTTTGTATGGAAGGGCCTTCCTCCCCTTCCTCCTCAAAAATGACACAGCAGTCCATATTGCCGTCTTCCAAAAACAGATTCCTTATTGCCGCCAACGCTTCCTCTTCTTCTGACCCATATATGACATCTGCTGGCTGGAAAGTCTGCTCCAGGCGAGGTATCGGATGCTCCAGTGGGTAGTAGGGACTGCGCCATGGTGGCGACCAGTGGTTGAACTCCTCCCAAGTGTATTCATACCCCAAACCAAAAGTGGTGCCATGTTTCTTTAGCTTAATGGGTTTGGCGATTCCCTGGAGGTTTTTGCCAAGTCCCTTGCCAGGCTCGTATCCACACCAATTCAGTATACTTTCAATCTTGTTATCCCACCATTTATCCTTGTCCACGGCGTTGACTCGCTCAATGTGATGGTAAGTTTCTCCGCCTATCTTCCTTCTTCCTCCTATTGCCGGGATGGTCTAGCGACTGTATATGGGAATTCTACCGTCGCCGTGAATAATCACCTCTTGGTGATTCCACTCAAACTTCACTGCCTGGTGTAGGGTTGATGCTACAGCTCCAGCGGCATGGATCCAGGGCCGTCCCAATAGCAAGTTGTAAGATGCTGGGACGTCTATTACTTGAAAGTCAACGTCGAACCAGGTCGGTCCCATTTGTAGACACAAACTGATTTCCCCAATAGTGGACCTTTGGGATATATCGAAAGCTTTGACATTGATGGCTCCATCCTTGATCTCATGCAGGCTCTTCCCCAATGTTCTGAGAGTCACCAATGGACAAATATTGAGGCTAGACCCTCCGTCAACCAGAATTCTGGTGATGAAATAATCCTCGCATTGCACAGTGATGTGCAATGCCTTGTTGTGGCTCAGCCCTTCTGGTGGCAGCTCATCTTCGTGGAAAGTGATTTTGTGACTCTCCAACACTTGCCCTACCATGTTTCGCCATTTCTCCTCCAGTGATGTTGCTTGGTACATATGCCTCACTCAATACCTTCAACAAGGCATTCTTGTGTGCATCGGAACTTTACAGCAGAGCTAGGATGGAGATCTGTGCCGGTGTTTTATTCAGTTGATCAATGACTGAGTACTCCTTTGCTTGTATCTTCCTCCAGAGATCATCGGGTCCAGTTTCAATAGGCCGTCCAGGGGCCTGCTTACTTGATTCAGCTAAATGTTCCGGGGTATAAACCCTGCCGGTTCTGGTCATACCCTGTGCTGCAATTGCTTCCCCAGATTTGGTTTTCCCTTTCCTTCTCGCCTCGGCGATGTAATCCCAAGGAATGGCCTTCGTATGGAATGGTGCTATGGTTGACATAGCCACAGGAATGGGTACCCTTGCTTTGGGAGGTAACACAGCAACTTCAAATGGTACAGGTGCCTTTGGGGATCCAAACTCGACCTCAATCGGTCCTGGCGCCTTTGCAGAAGAAGGTGCCTCGAACTCAAGTGGTATGGACATGTTCACTTCAGCGTCTCCAGAAGGCTGGATCTGGACTACAATTGGATTAAGTGTGACAGTTGGTTTCTTTGGCTCGTCATCTTCAGCAATCAATCCGATCGATCCTTTGGGGTTCCAATCATCTTCTATCTCTATCATGTGAACGCCTCCGCCTTTGTGGTCGGGCAGGGGGTTGTTGCGAACATTAGGAGCAGGTTCCTTTGCCACAATAATCTTGTTGTCGATTAAAGCCTGGATTTTATCCTTCAGAGAGCGGCATTCATCAATGGTATGCCCCTTCATGCCGGAATGGTATGCACAGGTTTTGTTCGGGTTGACCCATTGGGAAGGATTTTCTGGAGTTATGGCAGGGATAGGGGTGACGTAACAAGCAGCTTTGAGCCTTTCATACAGCTGGTCGATTGGTTCGGCGATGGCGGTGTATTGTTTGGGAGGTCTACGGTCGAAGTTAGGTCGCGGTCTAGGGAAGCTTTGGCGGGTGGGAGGTGATTGATAGTGAAAGGGCTGAGCATTATAGGCTTGGTAGAAGGGTGCGAGTTGGGAATATCTTGGTGAGGGAGGTTGATATGTGGGGGGTGGAGATGATGGGTAAGCAGGTGGTGGAGCTTGGTAAGTGGGCGAGGGTGCTTGGTAATTTGGGGTAGGTTGATATGTGAGAGGAGATATCGGGTAGGTTTGGTATTTTATTGGGGATTTTGTTCTTTGTGCAACCATCACGGCACTCACATCCCTTTTCTTGGATGCGCCGCCAGACTGTAGAACCTTGTTGGTGGCCTGCAATGCCTCAAAGTTAGTGACCATACCACTTTTAATGCCTTCCTCGATCCTCTCCCCTAGCTTGATGATGTCGGAAAATTTCTGGCCTTCAATTAACATCAACCTCTCATAATACTGTGGGTCTTGAGCCCGGACGAAAAACCTGTTCATCTGTTCTTCTTCTAAAGCCGGCCTGACCTTAGCAGCTTCTGATCTCCAACGAGTAGCATACTCGCGGAATGTCTCCGTGGGTTTCTTCTTTAAGTTCTGGATGTAGAATACGTCTGGCGCATTTTCCGTATTGAATCTGAACCTGTCCATGAAATCGGACGCCATACCTACCCAATTCGTCCACTTCTTGGGGTCTTGGCTAATGTACCAAGATAGAGCATCCCCTTTCAAACTTCTCATGAAGAGCTTCATGCGAATCTTTTCATCTCTTCCGACTCTGACCAGCTTATCGCAGTATGTCCTCAAATGGACCCTGGGATCCCCTGTGCCATAAAACATTTCAAACTTGGGAGGTTTGTACCCCTCAGGAAGTTCGACATCTGGCTGAATGCAAAGGTCCTCATAATTCAGCCCCTCGATACCTTTGTTTCCTTCAACACCCTAGACTCGGCTAGTCAGCTTCTTGAGTTCTGCGGCCAGGTTCCTGATAAGAGAGTCTTTGTCATCAGACTCCGGTGTGCTTGAAATAGGTTGAGTATATTGTGGTATGGTTTCCACATAGATGGGGGTGTTGTGGGGATAATCATTTGTGGAGTTTAGTGGTTCGGGAATGAGTAGTGGGGTGTTGTTTGAAGTGTGACATGTGTTGCAGTGTTGATGGGGAGCGGGTTGTTTCTGTGGTTTCGGGATGTTTTGTGGAGGTGTAGGATTTTGAGCATTGGGAAAGTTGGCATCTGGGGTAGTGAGGGAAAATGATAAGTTTGCCAAGTTCCGAACTTGGTCCAGCTCTTCCTGAAATTTCAATAACTTTTGTTCAAGCTGGGCGACACTTTCTTTAGAAACCTGAATACCCTGAGGAACCTCTACCCTTTTGGCCGAGTTGTTCAAATCTTCCACTTTTCCCTTGTTCTTGTTTCTGATAGGACTCGGAGGAGGAGGAGGTGGAGGGCCCTTAGATCTTGTGGAGTAAGATGATGATGCCAGAGTGCACGAACTAACCTTTTGGGAAGGGAATAAAACAAAAGTAAAAACAAAACAAGGTAACAAGTTAGTAAGGGTTATGAGAAGAAAACGTTGCAATATTTAAACACATAGTGCAAGAATATAAATCGTGTCCTAATTTGGGTGCCTCGTTGTGCCTGAGGTAGGCCTAGCGACAAGTTGATTTGGAGAACTTATAATGCTAAATGCCTCATTTTATTGACAAAAATAAGACGAATCCCAAAACGACACTAAAATTGCAGGAAATAAAATGTCACTAATGGCCATCGGCCTTATTACATTTAAAGCAGAAAGAAAAGATCCTAACTACTTGGTCCCAGAAGGACCATCCCCAGGTTGAATGCTCTCGTTGATCAAATCCTCCATCTCGCGTAGGTTCACCAGTAAAAATGCCTTTGCCAGGTGTTCTCCTTCGTTTCCCTCAGCGGTCTGGCAATCAGTGACTCTTTTCCTCACTTTTCCTTCCAACTCCAGCAGACTGTATTCTAGATATTCTAGCTTCTCACTAGCCTTGGTGACCCTCTCTTTCCATTCATTGATTTGGTCACTTGATGGGAGATTCCTCCACCAGGTCAGCAAGAGTGAGGGTATACTGACCATACCGAAGTCGGGGACTTTGTTCTCCATTTTCTGCAAAGCAAAATGGTTAAGACCATACCCCCCACCGAACTCGACTATTTAAACCAATAATTAGCATTAAAGCATTTAGTTCTCCAAATAAATGCACAGAATATGGTGGCGT
>NW_017671940.1:181035-233520 GCF_001879085.1 Nicotiana attenuata | reverse complement strand
TGAAAGAAGATATTAGCACAACATATCAATTTTTACATGGAAAACCCTTGCTCATGGGAGTGAAAAAAAAATACAACTACCCTCATAGGGATTTTGCCTTCAAAAATCTTCACTAACTTCAAATAACAATATTTAGGTTTCAATAACCAAGGGGACTAACTCTGGTCCTACCCCTACAATGAACCAATTGTAGCTAAGGCTTTTACATTACAACTCATATAACCAAGGAGACTAATTTTAGTTATCTCCCATACTATCACCAACCAAGAATTCCTTCCGTATATGTTCGTGACGCAGCACTAGTCCTTAAGGAATGTAAGCCTAACGAGTTGCGGAAAAACTAAACAAACATACACAATAACTACTAAACTAACAATAACAGGTATAGATATATTATAAAGATGAGAAGAACTGCGCATGGCGATATAAGTATAGCTAAAGAGTTTTCGAGCATAAACAACTCCCAAGACCGGTAGTCCAAGTCACAAGCTAGTATAGGGGAAACTCTAACTGTGAGTCTATAGAGCCGATCATGTATGTTAGGAACATAAGAAAAACTAAATAAAAGGACGAATGAGGGGAGATTGCGAAATGTGTGCGTGGATCGCTGTGAGCTAGAAGATGTGACAGTTGAATTCCGAAAGCGCAATACAAATATTCTTAACTAATAGCGGGGGCTGGTAGGAGGTACGCTAGGTCTGGCAGCACAAATTCTGTGGCAGAAGAGTAGTATGAGTACGACAAACGACCGGTGCCAGTAGGTCAATGCTACCTCGTGTCGAGTAGTGAGGGCACAGTGATCAGGCGCCTACTGAATATAATATCGTAGGTAGAAAATACTAGCAATGTAATAAGGAGACTGGAAATTTAACAAGGAGAAATTAATAGAAGATAACGCAAACACTAGGGATAAACAACAGGGGTGCCTCGCCGAGTACTGTCTCGTAGTCCCAAAAGTGAAAGCTAACGATAGACCAATCTGGGTAGATCGCACGAGTCGTTGTAGTCGCCTAAAAGTAAATATGCAACGGATCTTCCGGAGTACCACCATCGTAGGTACCAAAGTAAATAATGCGCACATGGGATCTTCCCCGAATTACCGCCCTCAGAGTAGTCCCAAACGTAAACTAGCAACAGGGGGTGATTTCCCGAGGTTACTAGCCTCGTGTCCCAAAAGTAAACCAAAAGCAGCTCGCGAAAATGCGGGATGAAAACTACAATTACAACAGGAAATCATACAGTTTGACTAAATAACAGAGTCAAGGAAAAGTAGGAAGATCGACTAAGCATGTTGTAGCAGATTTCAACTTAAGTGCTTAAGAACACGTAAGACACTGCGGTATTCAAGGGCTAATCAGCGATAATGCACATGATGGTATACACTCAATTAAGATGTAACAGGTTACTGCTACAGTAAAAACTGGATTTTTCAATAATTAGGCCCGTGGTAAGCACTCGTCATCATCGAGGTACACGGCACTCACAGTATACCAAGAAGTAGTCGTACACAATACCAAATTCTAAGAGGATTTCCCTCATACAAGTTAGGCGGCAGCCACTTACTCAAATCAAGCTCAATCAGTCAAGTAAGAATGGTCATTTCCTCGATTTTTTCCGACCCCAAATGGCCCAGAATCTAGCCAAAAAGAAATTTTCTACCATACAATAAACAGCTAAAGAGAAACTAATCTTTCTTTAAGACAAATATAGACACTTAAGGGGCAGGCTGCCTATGGCTAAGTATATAAATAAAAATCCCAAAATGGGTCCAAGCTTACAGATGTCCAATCAAAATAGAAGTTGCATGAAGCTACTAAAGATGCAAAAGCTAAAGTCTAATGACCTAGCTATTACATATTGTCCGCTGAATGCTTCCTTCTCCTGTCAGTTCGTACGATGTGAATCCAATTGCCATTGGCAAATACCGAAGCAGCACCTATCAAGCTCTCAACCAGGCGCCAGGGTATCCGTGTCCATAGGTCTAGTAGATGAATTCCAAACATCTCACCATGAATTGAAGCCAGCATACTCGTTCCAATTATTAGTGTTGCTGCACAATATGCATCTCCATAGGCCAGTAGTACCTGACTCGTATCCAAGTATAATCATGTGGTCGATCATCAATATTAATCGACGTAAAAGAGGCCTGGCTCAACCTGTCTTAAAGCTGGCTTTAAGGCGGCTTTGAACAGAATAGGCAAGAGCCCAGGGACTGGGGCTGAGGCTTATGGCAGGCTTTGCTAGGCAAAAGCCAGGCCATCGGGGCTGGCTTTAGCAGCTTTGCAAGGCAAAAGCGAGCTTGGGGCTGGTTTTAGGGTGAGGACTTATTGCAGGGCAAAGCCCGAGGCTGGGCTGGCTTTAAGCAGGCTTTGGCAAAAGGCAGAGAAGCCAGGTTTTGGGGGGCTGGCCGTTTTAGGCAGGCTTTGCAAGGCAAAGAAGCCAGGCTGGGGCCTGTTTTAAGAGGCTTTGCAAGGGCAAAAGCCAGCCAGAGGCCTGGCTTTAAGCTGGCGATGCAGGGTAACGCAGGGGTTCATCAGGCTTTAGCCTGGCGGACCGGCAGGCCTGTGGAGCTAGATGATTTTTATGGTCTTGTAAAGCTCAGATCCTTATCTTCCCGAACCTTTAATGTAGAAATCATTCTAAACATTGCTAAACCATCCTCAGATTGAGCATGAAGACAATGCTAATACCACTGAGAAATGATTCAAGAATCTACCAGAAATTCCACATAACAGATTCAACCTTTTCCTTAACATTTGAACATATCAGAAGTAGAATAAATTGCACCATCCAATATCTGCTTATCACATTGGTCTTGTACACTATCAAAGCACCCCCGGAATGATCATGTGACCATGGTAATACTACTGGAAAGTACCTTAATAGCATACAGAATACATAAGAGCAACACGCAGGTATGTGCAGATTCCAATCCTGTGAAGCCATCAGTCTGGGGCTCTTCTTTTTGCTATTCTAACCCTAAGGTTAGGAGTTTGAGACTTGTCTAAATTAATCAACCTCCTCCCTGGACTAGGCAGTTTAGAGAATGAGTGAAACTTAGTTGTACCTGTAAAAGAGAAAACAATGTTAGCTATAAAATCCGCCATTGAGTTGCCTTCTCTGAACATATGTTGAAAGATCACATTGAAGTTGCCCTTCATCTCTCTAATTTTCTTCACATCTTTTGCTATTACCCAAGGAGGATCCCATTCCCCTTCTATCACTTTCTTCATCACTAATGAATCAGTCTCTAATATGAGAGGGTGAAGATCATGCTCCACACAGTATTCCAATCCTTGAAGAATAGCCTTAGCTTCAGCCACCATATTAGTTGTCACTCCCAGGTCTACTGCCCTTGCATACACCACATCACCTTCATCATTCCTCACACAAAAGCCTAATGAGCTAGGACCAGGATTTCCGTTTGAGGCTCCATCAGATTGCATTTGTACCAACCATGAAAAGGAAGCTGCCATGTTACTCTTGTAGTGATCAATATAGGTTTATATCCTTCAAAATATTGAATTATGTCTGGCCATAACAATGGAATATTAGGCATCCAAGCATACCTCACCCTTGCCAGTTGATGCAATGTCCTATTGATCTCATGAATCACCCTATTTGTCGACACTGAACCCCCATGTTTACCTGCATTTCTTCTCTTCCAAAGTTCCCAAGTGATGATAGTCGGTACTGCTTGAAACAATGGCTTTAGCTTTGGACAACATTGAGCATACCACCAGTGCCTTATAACCTGCTTCAATTGAATCAATGGCACGGTAATTCCAGCAGCCCCCATGAACAAGTTCCATACTTTAGAGGCAGTAAGACTTGTGATAAATATGTGCTCAATAGATTCCTCTTGGGGCTGCTGACAACACCAACACCTAGACATCACCATTTGCCCTTGCCTCCTCCATATGTCATCAGTTGCTATTTTCTTCCTCCACAATCTCCACAAGAAGAAGGATATCTTGAATGGTAAGCCTTTAATCCACATTAACTTGAATTCCTGATTAGGATCAGCCCTATGCCTTAATTTTTGCCAAGCACTGGTAACACTGAACTTGCCTGAAGGAGTTGGCATCCAGTATGACCTATCCCAGTATCCCTCACTGCCTTCATAATGCACATTTAGCCTTATATGTTCTGCAATTTCCTCATTGAAGGTTTGATCTAACATCTGATCATCCCATGTTTCACCTTGCCGTAATTCTGCCACATCCTGAAGATCTTCATTGATTGGAAAGTCTTCAGGTAATACGTGATAAAAGTGCACCCAATCCAGTCCAATTTTCATGCCAAATATTAGTTGTTCCACTCTTCAATTCCCATAGGATCTCATGTTCTACTTCTTCCCTAGCATTCAACATTTGTCTCCAAACATTAGACCCCCTTCTAAACTGCACCACCGTTGGTATCTCCTTCTTACAATACTTATTCCACATGAAATTAGACCACAAAGGTTTTGTGGTCCTAAACCTCCACCGTAGTTTAGTAAACAATGCCCTCGACACATCATGTAAGGATCTAAAACCTAGGCCCCCTTCCTCTTTAGGAAGGCAAAGATTTTGCCATGAGGCCCAATGTCTGCTTCTCCCTTCTTCCTTTGTGCTCCAAAAGAACCTAGCAAAAATCTTATGAAGATGCTGCAGGATATTTTTTGGTGGATGCAGGACTGATAACATGTGGACTGGCATACTTTGCAACACACTAGTAATGAGTGTTGCCTTTCCTCCAAATGATAGCAGCTTTCCTTTCCATGAATGCAATTTAGCCTTTACTTTCTTGATAAGATCCTCATAATATTCCTTCCTCCTTCTAGTGTAGAAAATAGGACGCCCTATATATGTGAAGGGGAATTTACCTCTTGCAAATCCTGTAATAGCTCCAATCGCCTAACACAATCCATTAGGAATCTTTGAATACATGTAGTATGAACTCTTATCTTTGTTGATCATCTGGCCTAATATCTTCTCGTAGTTCCCCAACACTACCATAATCTTGCTCAAGGATGGAGGATGAGCAGAAGCAAAGATTATAGTATCATCAGCATATGCCAAGTGGTTTAAAGGATTAGACCACTTAGGCATTCCAAATCCCACAAATGACCTGTCTTCAAATAGCTTATTCAAAGACCTAGAAAGTACCTCAGCTGATAGAATGAACAATGCTGGTGATAGAGGATATCCTTGCTTCACACCCCTTGTAGACTTAAAGAACCTTGAGGACTGCCCATTCACCAATACTGAGTACTAGTTATTTGACACCAAGTTCCACACCATGTTGATGAAGTGCTCAGAAAATCCCATCTTCCTTAGTACATGCAATAAGTACATGAAACCCTATCATAGGCCTTAGCCATATCAAGCTTGATCACCATATTAGCTGGCTTTCCCCTTAACCTTATGTCAGTGGCAATTTCTTGAGTCAATAAGATGTTCTCAAATATACTCCTACCTTTCACAAATCCGGATTGATTAGGAGATATTAAAGAAGGCAAAAAAATTTCCAATCTATCATGTAACACCCTAAACAAGACCTTGTTAATGAAGTTGCTCAAGCTAATAGGTCTTAAGTCAGAAAAGGTCTCAACTCTAGGTTTCTTAGGCAGCAACACTAGATTGGTGTGAGTGATGGATTTAGGCAGTGCAGCTCCTCCATAGAAGTGTAGCACCATGTTGTGTATATCAGCACCGATAACATCCCAGCATGTTTGATAAAACATGCAGTGAATCCATCTGGACCACTAGCACTCTCCCCACTAAGCTCAAAAACTGATGTCCTTACCTCTTCAATTGTTGCAATTTGCTAAGTTCCAAATTCTGTTCTATAGTGACCATCGAAGGTACATTATTGAGCAAGGAAAAGTCAGATGTATCACCTTTATTTGTAAACTGTTTTTGAGAGAAGTCCACTGCAGCTGTAGCCAATTGCTCCTGGTCTTCAATCCATACCCCACTTCCACTTTTGATCCCTTCAGTTGCAATTTCTTTCTTTTGCCATTGACATGATTGTGAAAGAAACTTGTACTCCTATCTCCTTCAGCAAACCAAGTCATCCCAACTTTTTGCTTCCAATACTGCTCCTCAATACTCAAGTATTTCTTCAATTCAGATTGAGCCTTTTGAAGCACAATCCTGTTCTCAATTGTGGGCTCTTCTTCAAACAACATCTCTTTCACCCTAACAATGTCTTCCAAAATAGCCAACTGCTTGAAGGTATCACCAAATGTTTCCCTGCTCCATTTTGATAGTGCTGCCTTCACCCTCTTGAGTTTCCGGTTTAACATCAAAAATGGATCCCCTATGAAATCAGCTTCCCAATTCTGCCTTAGCACATCCATAAATGTAGCATGTTTAGTCCAAAAGTTCAAGAACCTGAAAGGCTTGACAAAATTGGTGGTCTGCTCCCTACATGTCATTAACAATGGTGCATGATCGGATCCAGTTCTTATTAGATGTTCAACTTCAATAGTTGGCAACATGTTCTGAAATGGCAAATTCACAAAGATCCTATCCAATCTTTTGAATATACACGCAACATTGAATCTCTCATTCCACCATGTAAATGGACTTCCTTTGTATCCTTGCTCAAACAAACCACACGAGTTTACACAAAATGCAAAATCCTCATATTCAGGCGGGTGTATTGGTAGTCCTCCTATTTTCTCATCTTCATGTAATATCACATTGAAATCCCCTCCTACCAACCGTGGCAATTTCATATCACTTTCTAAGTAATACAAGTGATCCCACAATTCCAACCTCTCAATTGCTGAGCATTTTGCATAAACAAATGTCATCATCATGTGCTGCCCAAGGTCATGGTGAAGCACTCTCACAGTCACCTGTTGCTCAGTATCCTCCACTAATTCCCATTCCACCACTGCATCAAAGAACAACCATATTTGCACATTAATATTTGCATAAGCCGTCTTCATATTCAACCTTCTTCTATATCTATCAATGAGTCTCTTCTTTTGAAAAGGCTCCATCAATGCAACTACACAAAACTTATGCTCCCTATTCACGTTGATCACCATAGGAAAGGCCTGATGTGTATTCACAGACCTTATGTTCCATATTAATGTTTTGATCATCATTTAGATAGAGAAGTTGCCCTCCTAGGCATAATTCTTGAAGGTTGTTGTGGCTCTTTATTCTGATTCTTCTTTGTTTTCTTACCTCCTTTAGCACTAGCTGTAGGTGATAGATCCCCTTCCCTAGCCACCTGTTTGAAGTTTTCTGCTGTTGATTCATCATCTCCCTCATCCTCCATAGGATTTTCTCTCATTAAGTCTTCATCAATTGGTGCCACATTGTGTGTAACTAATCTAATTAATGGAATCAAGACTTTAACAAAAAATTAGAAATTCACCTCAAAAAGTCAACCTAGGCCCACGTCTCGGAATCGGGTAAAAGTCATAAAATACGAACACCTATTCAACCACGAGTTCACTCGTACCAAAATTATTCATATTCGATACCAAAATCTCAATCAAAACCCAAAAACTCGGTTGAAGAACTTTCTCATTTTTTCTCCAAATTTCTCAACCCAAAAACCTTAATTAAAAGATGAAATTAACGATAGATTAGTGGGATATAACCAAAAACGAGTGGAGAATCATTGCCCAATAGTTTCCTCTGAAAATCCTTCAAAATCTCGCCAAATCCGAGCTCTCTATCTCAAGTTATGAAGAAAATGGCAAACCCTCGATTTTGAAATGTTTATATCTGCCAGGTGCTCACAGTACGCGATCGCGGAAGTTCCCACGCGATCGCGTAGAACAAAATCAACAACTTAAAAACATTCTATTCGCGTCACCACACCCGCAATCGCGTACCACTGACTGCTTAGACCTACGAGATCGCGCCATCCTCACGCGACCGCAAAGAACATAAACGTGAACCCCACTGTCGCCTCACTTCCTCTTTGCAAATGCGGCCTAGCCCACGCGTTCGTGATGTACAGCCTGACCAACTTACACGATCGCGTACCCCAACTTGTGAACACATAGTGTAAAAATACCACTGCCTCAAACAAGCTTACGCGATCGCGTCCCCTCTTACGCGATTGCATAGAAGGAAACCAACAACTAAAGCACCAGATTTTCTGCAATTCCAACAAGTCCAACTCTAGTCCATTAACCACCCGGAATCCAACCGAGGCCCCCGGGACCTCAACCAAACCTACCAACAAGACCTAAAACATCATACGAACTTAGTCGAGCCTTAAAATCACATCGAACCATGCTAAAAACCCGAATCGCACCCCAATTCAAGCTTAATGAACTTTGAAACTTCAAACTTCTACAACCGATGCCGAAACCTAATCAAATCACGTCCGATTGACCTCAAATTTTGTACACAAGTCATAATTGACATTTCGGACTACTGCAACTTCCAGAATTTGAATCCGACCTCGATATCAAAAATTCCACTCCGTATCAAACTTCCCGGAAATTCAACTTTTGCCATTTCAAGCCAAATTCAGCTACGGACCTCCAAATCACAGTCTGAACATGCTCCTAAGTCCAAAATCGCCCAAAGGAGCTAACGGAACCGACAGAACTCTATTCCGGAGTCGTCTTCACACAGTCCCAACTACGGTCAAATTCCTAGAACTTAAGCTTCCATTTTAAGGACTAAGTGTCCGAATTCACTCCGGAACCAAAAAAACCTCCTGGCAAGTCACATAAGCATATAATGGTATGGGGGAAGCAGTAAATAGGGGATCGAGGCTAATACTCTAAAAATGACCGACCGGGTCGTTACATCCTCCCCCTGTTAAAACAACTGTTCGTCCTCGAACGAGCATAGAGACATACCTGAAGTGGTGAAAAGATAAGGATAACGGCTGCTCATATCATGCTTGGTTTCCCAAGTCGCCTCCTCGACCGGCTGACCCCTCCACTGAACCTTCACTGAAGCAATGTTTTTTGACCTCAACTTTCAAACCTGCCTATCCAAAATTGCCACCGGCTCCTCAATATAAGACAAATCCCTGGACTGAGCTGAAATCTAACACATGAGACGGATCACCGTGATACTTCCGGAGCAGAGAAACATGGAATACTGGATGAACTCCTGCTAGACTAGGAGGCAAGGCAAGCTCATAAGCAACCTCCCAACTTCCCGCAACACCTCGAATGGGCCAATAAACCTTGGGCTCAATTTGCGCTTCTTCCCGAACCTCATAACACCCTCGTAGGCAAAACCTAGAGCAAGACCCGCTCCCCAACTATGAATGCAACATCGCGAACCTTCCGATCCGCATAACTCTTCTGTCTGGATTGGGATGTGCGAATTCGATTCCGAATCACCTTAACCCTCTCAAAAGCATCCTGAACCAAGTCTGTACCCAATAACCTAGCCTCGCTCAGCTCGAACCAACCCACTGGAGACCGATACCACCTACCATACAAAGCCTCATACGGGGCCATCTAAATGCTCGACTGATAATTGTGTTGTAGGCAAACTCTGCAAGTGGCAAGAACTAATCCAAAGAACCCCCAAACTCCATCACACATGCACGGAGCATATCCTCCAATATCTGAATAGTGCACTCGGACTGTCCGTCCATCTGAGGGTGAAATGTTGTGCTCAACTCAACCCGAGTACCTAACTCATGCTGTACGGCCCTCCAGAACTGTGATGTAAACTGCGTACCCCAATCAGAGATGATAGATACCGGCACGCCATGAAGCCTGATAATCTAGCAGATATAAACTCGAGCCAGCTGCTCGGAAGAATAAGTAGTCATCATTGGAATGAAATGAGCCAACTTGGTCAACCTATCCACAATCACCCAAACTGCATCAAACTTCCGCTGAGTCCGTGGAAGCCCAACAACAAAATCCATAGAAAATCCATAGTGGTCTACTCCCATTGCCACTCCTGAATCTCTAGCTTCTGAAGCAACCCAGCTGGCCACTGATGCTCATCTTCACCTGTAGGCAATTTAGACACCGAGCTACATACTCTACTATGTCCTTCTTCATTCTCCTCCACCAATAATGCTGCCTCAAGTCCTGATACATCTTCACGGCACCCGGATGAATGGAGTACCGTGAATTGTGATCCTCTTGGAGAATCAACTCACGCAAACCATCTACATTAGGAACACTTAGCCAGCCCTGCGTCCTCAGTGCACCATCATCTCCAATAATGACCTTCTTAGCATCACCGTGCTGAACCGTGTCCCTAAGGACGAGCAGATAGGGATCATCATACTGACGCTCCCTGACACAATCATAAAGAGAAGACTGAGAGACCACACAAGCCAAAACTCGGCTTGGCGCAGAAATATCCAGTCTAACAAAGTGGTTGGCCAAGGACTGAACGTCCAATGCCAATGGCCTCTCTACTGCTGGTAGATATGCTAAGCTCCCCACACTCTCCGCCCTACGACTCACAGAATTGACTACCACATTGCCATTCATGGGATGGTACATAATAGTGATATCATAATCTTAAGCAGCTCTAACCACCTCTGCTGACGCAAATTAAGATCCTTCTGCTTGAACAGATGCTGCAGACTTCGGTGATCGATGTAGATCTCACAAGGAACACCGTACAAATAGTGCTGCCGAATCTTCAAGGCATGAACGATAGCTGCTAACTCAAGGTCGTGGACATGATAGTTCTTCTCATGCACCTTCAGCTGTCTGGACACGTAGGCAATCACCCTACCGTCTTGCATCAACACCGCACCGAGACCAATCCGCAACGCATCATAATATACCGTATAAGACCCCAAACCTGTAGGCAATACCAATATTGGGGCTGTAGCCAAAGCTGTCTTGAGCTTTTGAAAGCTCTACTCACACTCTTCTGTCCACTTGAACGGAGCACCCTTCTAGGTCAGCCTGGTCATAGGTGCTGTAATAGATGAGAAACCCTCTACAAATCGATGATAATACCTCGCCAAACCAAGAAAACTCCGAATCTCCGTAGCTGAGGTCAGTCTAGGCCAACTCTTCACTACTTAAACCTTCTTCGAATCTACCTTGATCCCTTCGTTCGACATTGCGTATCCCAAAAATGCCACTGAATCTAGCCAGAACTCACACTTTGATAATTTTGCATATAACTTCTTTTCTCTTAAGGCCCGAAGCACGGTCCTCAGGTGTTGCTCATGATCCTCTTGAGGAGTACAATAGAATGTCGTCAATAAACACAATGACGAATGAGTCAAGATAAGGCCGGAATACACTATGCATCAAGTGCATGAATGATGATAGGGCGTTGGTTAGCCCAAATGATATCACAAGGAACTCGTAATGACCATACCGAGTCCTGAAAGCAGTCTTTGGGATATCTGGCTCCCGAATCTTCAACTGATGATAGCCTGAACGCAAGTCAATCTTGCAAAACACTTTGGCACCTTGTAACTGAGAAAATAGGTCATCAATACGAGGCAATGGGTATATGTTCTTCATTGTAACTTTGTTCAACTGGCGATAATCAATGCCCATACGCATAAAAGCATCCTTCTTCTTCACAAACAAGACTGGGGCACCCCAAGGTGACGCACTGGGTCGGATGAATCCCTTATCAAGCAATTCCTATAATTGTTCCTTCAACTCCTTCAACTTAGGAGGAGCCATATGATATGGAGGAATAGAAATGGGCTGAGTGTCCGGCAACAAATCAATACCAAAGTCGATATCCCTGTCAGGCGGCATGCTCGGAAGATCAGCTGGAACTACATCGGGATAATCCGTTACTGACATCTCTGACATCTCTCACATAAGCTAGATATGCGTCACACCCCTTCTCAACCATTGTTTGATCCTTAAGAAATGAAATAGGGGGTATCAATACCGACATCTCTCACATAAGCTAGATATGCGTCACACCCCTTCTCAACCATTGTTTGATCCTTAAGAAATGAAATAACTCTGCTGGGAGTATAATCAAGGTACCTCTCCACTCTAACTGCGGTAATCCTGGCATAGCCAGCATCATGGTCTTGGCATGACAATCAAGAATAGCATAATGGGGAGACAACCAGTCCATGCCCAAAATAATATCAAAGTCTACCATACTGAGCAATAATAAATTAGCTCTGGTCTCAAAACCACTAAGAGCAACCAAACACGATCGATACACACAGTCCACAACAATAGAATCTCCCACAGATGTAGACATATAAACAGGATAACTCAAAGAATTACTGGATACGCACAAATACGGAGCAAAATAAGATGACACATAGCAATAAGTGGAGCCTGGATCAAATAACACTGACGCATCTCTATGACCGACCGGAACAATACCTGTAATGACAGAGTGGAATGCAACTGCCTATGTACGAGCAGGAAGGGCATAATATCTGGCCTGGCCTTCCCTTCTAAAGCGACCTCTACCTGCCCGACCTCCACCTCGAGCTGGCTGAGCAGGTGGAGTGCTAGCTGGTGCTGTAATCATAGCCTGAGGACCAAGTGGAGCATGAGGTGCCTGAGTAATCTATGGAGGTGCACCTCTCCTAAGTCCGGGCAATCCCTCACCATATGGCGAGTGTCGCCACACTCAAAACAAGATCTCGGAGGGCATGGTTATTGTGGCTGGCTCAAGCTAGGTCGGCTAGACTGACCGCTGAAAGCACCCCGTGCAGGAGGAGCACTAGACAATGGCGGTACATAATAAGGATCCTGGGGCCTAGGAGTGTCCAGAAAACCACTGGCGGCTGGAAGTGCTGAATGAACAGGGCGACTCACATAGCCCCTACCATGACGAACTGCAGCTGGGGCACGGGTACCACTATAAGTGCCAGACTCTCGAGACCTCTTGGCCTCCCTCTTCTCTCTCTCCGAGTAAGCATACCCTCCAATCTCCTAGCAATCCCTACAACCTGCTGGTATGCAATATCCATCTCCAACTCCCGGGCCATGCTAAGCCTGATACTGGGATTGAGCCCCTCGATAAACCGACGGACCCTCTCTCGAACTGTAGCAACCAAGGCTGGTGCATGCCTAACCAAATCACTGAAGCGAACCGCATACTCTGACACGCCCATAGAACCCTGGTGCAACTGTTCAAACTCTGCGCGCCATGCATCTCTGAGACTTTAGGGAACATACTCCCTCAAGAACATATCCGAGAACTGAGTCCAAGTGAGTGAAGCTTCCTCAGCTGGACTACCCAACTCATATGTGCTCCACCACTGATAGGCCTCTCCTCTAAGCTGGAACGTAGTGAAGGAAACCCCACTAGACTCTGCTACACCCATAGTACGGAGGATACAGTGGCACTCCTCAAGAAAACCAGGGCATCCTGTGACGACAAGCAACTGAAAGCAGCAGGGTGGTGCTTCTTGTACCTCTCGAGCATGAGCTGCTCCTCCTCAGAAACTGCTGCCTTACCCTCGGACTGAACTAGGGCTACCGGATGCATTGGTATGACCTCTGGAACCTGGTCGACCTGAACCCGCTACTCTAGGGTGCGGGCGGCAGGAGTCTGTGCTCCTCCCTCGGCCTGAGATGTGGCAGGAGCAAGTGGAATCAACCCTGCCTGAGCCAAAATACCAAACATGCTCAGGAACTGCGCAAAGGTCTCCTGAAGAGCTGGTGCTGTAACAGGCGTCTCAGGTGCCTACGCTCCGACTGGAGCTACTGGTGGTTTCTCTATAGCAGCTCGTGCGGGTGCTCTGGCTTCACATGTGGACATCCTCGACCTCTACCCCGTCTCTGGCATCTCGTAGCTCTAGCAGGGGGTGCGGGTGCCTAGTCATCTGATCCGGCTGTACGTGTCCTCATCATCTGTGAGAGAATATAAGACAGAAGTTTAGAATACTGAAGTCAACAATTTCGCACGACAAGGAATCAAAGAAGTAAAATTTTCCTAACAGTTCCCTAGCCTCCCGAAAATAGGTACAGACATCTCCGTACCGATCCGCGAGCCTATACCAAACCTGCTTGTGACTCATAACACCTATGAACCTAGAGCTCTGATACAAACTTGCCACGACCCAAATCTCCCTCCGTAAGATGTCGTGACGGCACCTAGTCTCTAAGAATAGGTAAGCCTAACAGTTGCAAAAAAACTAAACAACAACAAAAATAACTACTAAACATTAACAATAACAGGTATATATATATAGCTGGAAAACTGCCACTCGGCATATACAAGTAAAACCAAGTATTTTGAGCATAAACAACTCCCCAAAGACCCGGTAGTCACAAGTCACAAGCTCTAGGGAAAAATTCTAACTGTATCTATACATCAGTATTTAGGAACAATAAGAATAAATAACATAAAGGATAGAGGTAGACTCCGATGTCTGCGGACGCTGGCAGATGTACCTTGAAGTCTCCGAAAGTCGCAACAAATACTCTCAACTAATAGCGGGGCTGGTAGGAGGTATCTGGGTCTGCACACAAAACATGTGCAGAAGAGTAGTATGAGTACACAACAACGGTGCCCAGTAAGTGCCAAGCCTAACCTCGGTCGAGTAGTGACGAGGCCAGGTCAGGGCCCTACTGGAATATAATAATCTGAGGTAGAAAATATAGCAATGTAATAAGAGACTGGAAATTTAACAAGGAGAAATTATAGAAAGATAACAGCACAACACATAGGGATAAACAACAGGGGTGCTCCCGAGTTACTGTCTCGTAGTCCCAAAAATAAATGCTCAATAGGGGGATCTCCCGAGGTACTGCCTCGTAGTCCCAAAAGTAAATATGCAACAGGGGATCTCCCGAGGTACTGCCTCGTAGTCCCAAAAGTAAACATACAGCTCGAAATCGATGGAAACAACAATTACAACAAGAAATCCTATAGTTTAAGACTAAATACAAGTTAAGGAAAAAGCAGGAAATCAACTAGGCATGCTGTACAGATTTCAAATATACAGTTAACACACATAGACATGCGATATCAGGCTAAACAGGATAACTACACATGCTGGTATAACTCAAATTAAGATCTAATAGGTTACTAATCAATAAAAACCGAATTTTTTAACAATTAGCTCGTGTACGCACTCGTTACCTCGCGTACACGGCACTCACACATCACAGAAGTATCACAACAATACCAAATCCTAAGAGGACTTCCCCCGAATAAGGTTAGGCAAGCCACTTACCTCAAATCAAGCTCAATCAGTCAATAAGAATGTCCTTTCCTCGACTTTCCGAATCTGAATGGCCCAAATCTAGCCAAAAGCAATTTCATACCGTAAATATAACTATAAGAAACTAATCTAATTAATGAAATCAAGACTTTAATAAGAATTAGAAATTCGCCCCAAAAAGTCAACCCGGGCTTACGTCTCGAAATTGGGTAAAAGTCATAAAATACGTACACACATTCAACCACAAGTTCACTCGTACCAAAATTACTCAAATCCGATACCAAAATCTCAATCAAACCCCAAAAACTCGGTTGAAGAACTTCCCACTTTTTCCCGAAATTTCTCAACCTAAAAACCTTAATTAAAAGATGAAATTAACGATAGATTAGTGGGATATAACCAAAAACAAGTGAAGAATCATTACCCAATAGTTTCCTCTGAAAATCCTTCAAAATCTCGCCCAAATCCGAGCTCTCTATATCAATTTATGAAGAAAATGGCAAATTCTCGATTTTGAAATGTTTATATCTACCCAGGTGCTCACACTAGGCGATCGTGGAAGTTCCCACGCGATCGCATAGAGAAAAATTTCCAACAGCTTAAAAACATACTATGCGAACGCGTCACTACACTCGCGATCGCGTACCACTGACCGCTTAGACCTACGAGATCGTGCCATCCTCACACGACCGCAAAGAACATAAACGTCAACTCCACTGCCACCTCACTACCTCTTTGCGAATGCGACCTAGCCCACGCGTTCGCGATGTATAGCCTGACCAACTTACGTGATCGCATAACCCAACTCGCGAACACATAGGGCAAAAATTTCACTGCCCCAAACAAGCTTACGCGATTGCATATGAGGAAACCAGCAACTAAAGCACCAGATTTCCGCAATTCCAACAAGTCTAACTCTAGTCCATTAACCACCCGGAATCCATCCGAGGCCCCCGGGACCTCAACCAAACCTACCAACAAGTCCTAAAACATCATACAAACTTAGTCAAGCCTTCAAATCACATCAAACCATACTAAAAACCCGAATCGCACTCCAATTCAAGCTTAATGAACTTTGAAACTTCAATCTTCTATAACAGATGCCAAAACCTATCAAATCACATCCGATTGACGTCAAATTTTGCACACAAGTCATAATTGACATTACAGACTTACTTGAACTTCTGGAATTGGAATTCGACCCCGATATCAAAAAGTCCACTCCCGGTCAAACTTCCCAAAAATTCAACTTTCATTATTTCAAGTCTAATTCAGCTACGGACCTCCAAATCACAATCCGGACATGCTCCTAAGTCCAAATCACCCAACGGAGCTAAAAGAACTGATGGAACTCCATTCCGGAGTCGTCTTCACATAGTTTTAACTACGGTCAAATTCCTAGAACTTAAGTTTCCATTTTAGGGACAAGTGTCCCAATTCACTCCGAAACCAAAAGCAAAACCTCCCGGCAAGTCACATAAGCATAAAATGGTACGGGGAAGCAGTAAATAGGGGATCTGGGCTAATACTCTCAAAACGATCGGCCGGGTCGTTACACATACAATTAACACAGTTGTGGTTATCCCTTTCTATAATAACTCTAGATTAGAAAGTGAAACAAAACTCTTTAGTATTGTTATCCTATTTTTACACTTACTAAAAAAAATTAGGTTACAATTTAAGAATAATCGACTCAAGATAAACAACTAAATAACTTCAGCAGTTTCGTCTTCTAGACCTGGTTCTTCACCTAAGCAACTTGAATCCTTGAAACCACCTTCTTGTTATAAATGTTATTTTCTTTGGATGATTTTTTGTATTTGTGAAAAATAATATTAGCTTAAATAGCAAAAGCGTGATGATTTATATAGGCACGAGGTTGGACGAAATCCTTTTTCAATTTATGCTCCAAAACCTAAAAGAAATCGGTTAAGGAAAAGAATTCTTTTAGGATTTGGTTTCCTTATTTTGTTTCCAGTTTCTCAAACATTTTCCTTTAATGCAAGTACTTCCATAATTATTAAATCATTTTCCAACACGAATTTCTCTAGCTAATATTTTCCTTATAGCCCACGAATTTAATTGTTTATAGAATTCAACCTTCACTAGGATTTGACTTTCCTTAAAAGACTCCTTTACATGCAAGTCTTGTTGATCACGAATTGCTCTAATTATTACCATACTTTCATCCTATCAAAATAACTTCTTTAAGGAATCCAAATTACAACAGAATTCCAGCTCAACCGACTTGCACTAGGAACAAGCTTCCAGCTTTTGATCAGCATCTCCGAGGTGATTCTGTCGATATTTGCATGACACATCTGTAATTCTGTACATCAGCACAACAAATATCTTCACAAGATCTGGTTCGTTGTCCGCTGTTGGTTAGTCATCAAAACAACTTTTAAGCACATATTCTTCAAACATCTGCTTCAAGGAACCTGAATTCTTTCATTGACAACATAATAGATCTGTACACCAGTCCAGTAGCATAGTAACCTCATAAAACCTAGTTCTCATATACAGTTTGTTAATCAAAATATAATTTCATACTCATTTTAACAATTTTTGAGAAAGGGTAGGATCGTAAAACAAGATTTTTTATAAAATTTGAGCACCTCTTTAAAGTATTTAAAGTTATATATCTTTAATAAAGAATATGAGAATGCCTTTGATGAGACAATAGGTTAGTGGATATAACTTCTACTTTTTTTAGAGACCAAAAAATAAGGAGCCATTAGAAATAAGAACACTGGGAAAGTTGTTGGTAAGAATTAAAATTAGGGTTAGATATTCAAGTGAAAAGAAAGTTTTATATTGAAATAATGAAAATAAGTTAATAAGTTTGAATTGCTTGATGCGATAGATGTTGGTCTTTGTAAGTGTGTTATTTTTTTAATGTATTTATCAGACATAAATATAAATTAATTAAATTATTTTATCTCTTAAATATCATATATAACGAGAAAAACTTCTAATCATATATTAGTGGTTGACTTTTTCAAAAACATTTAATAATCATGTTTATAACAAAAATAAATTGATAGGACAATAAGAGTTGAACATTATGATTTTGCAATACAAGATATGTAGCTATAGCAAAGTAAAATAAGTTAAGAAGAAATAATCAAGAGGTAAAATGCAACTAAAACTAAATTTAACACTTTATGGAGTTCAAAATAAAAATAAATTGCCTCCATAAATGGCAAAAGGAGGAGTGCATATTTTATTTCGTTTTATTATTTTTCTGTTAAATTCACTGTAAACTCAATATATTTAAAAAAAAAATTTGAACTTAACAAAAAAAAATTCTAAAGATAGATTTATATATTTAAAACTGTACCTATAGATTACATTATATACATTTATCTTTGAAATCACTACTTTAATATTGGCAAAAATTCCTTTTGAATTAATTCCTCCTCCCTCTCTCTCTCTCTTTGAGACCTTTTACTGCCAACCCTAACCCTAACGGTCTCTATCCAGCCGACGACCAGCAAAGCGGTCGGCGACCACCCAAAAAGGTAAGTTTTCTCTATCTTCTTCACTCTCTCACCCATATTTCCCTCTCCCCCATCCCGATCCCCCTCTTCTAGCCTTCCCGTCTTTTTCTTCTCTCACCGCCAGCGAGTCACCGGTGCCACCCATCTCCTTCCACTCTTTCTGGCCTTTCTCTCTCCCTGTGTGTGCATGTTTTATTCTGGCATGAAGAAGGAAGCCAATTCCGGCGAGATTCAACTAGTTGTCGACGTGTGTGTACCACCACAGTTGGGTGTCCGTCCTGATTTGCAGTGCCCTTAAACCAAACTCATATTCCAAGACACTCCAGTCGTCATCCAGCATCTCTGTTTAGATCTTCGACGACCGCCACCGCTCCACTATCTCTGGCGACGGTACCAATTTCTATATTCTTGTTTGGTTACATTTTGTTTTTGCTAATACTCTGTGAAAATTTATTTTTCTATTCATACTGTACTCTCTATTAGTTGTTGTGCTCTAAATTGTGGTTTATTTTAGATTTCTTATTTTTTTTCTTTTGGGCCTATTAGCATCCTTTAGGTTATTTAGTTTCGCATATCTTGCTGCTGTTATACTTACTAGTACATTAGTTTTTCCTCGCTTCTGTGCCTTTTAAGTTTCGGACTGTATTCTTGATATCTTAGTTCAGCACTGCTTTTTTGGTAGTTCCTGCTTGGTGTGTCTTGTTTATAGTTGTTGTACTATACGATGGTAGGGTATGATCATGTCATCGGAGGGACTCTCAGGGGCGTAGGAGAGTGGGGGGTAAGGGTGCTTCCAGGATGAGAGTTGGGTCTTGAAACATAGGGAGATTGACGGGGAAGTCTATAAAGTTAGCCAGGATTCTCCATAAAAGGAAGATTAATATAGCTTGTCTCCAAGAGACTAGACGGGTGGGAGATAAGCACGGGATATTGATGGGTTTAAGCTATGGTACTCTAGAGATAAGGGGTATTTTGGTCGATAGGGATCTCCAGAAGCTAGTAGTGGAGATTAGGAGGGTGAGGATAGGTTGATGAGCATTAAACTAGTTGTTGGGATTTTTACTTTAAACGTGATTAGTGCGTATGCTCCCCAAACGATCTTGGACGAGGAGGTCAAAAGGCATTTTTGGGACGATTTGGATGAGGTTGTGCGTGGTATCCCTCACACTAAGAAGCTTTTCATAGGAGGAGATTTAATGGCCACATTGGGGAGTTGTATGGGGGTTATGATGCATGCATGAAGTCTTTGGTTTTGGAGTTAGGAATGAAGGAGGAACATCGCTGTTGGATTTTGCAAAGGCGTTTGATTTGGTGATAGCTAACTCAAGTTTTTCAAATAAGGAGGAGCATTTGGTCACTTTTCGGAGTTCGACTGCCAAGACCCAGATAGACTTTCTAGTCTTCAAAAAATCTAATAAAGGTCTATGCGGGGACTGCAAGGTCATCCCGAGTGAGAACATCACGACCCAACATAGGCTCTTGGTCATAGATTTGGAGATTATGAGGAAGCGAAGTAAGAGGGTTGTGCATGGTCTACCTAGGATCAAGTGGGGAGCATTGACTAAAGATAGACCCAGGAGTTGGGGGATAAGTTTTTGGTCATGGGAGCATGGAGGACAAATGGGGACGCGAGTGGTATGTCGATCGTGGCTGTGAATTGCATTAATGAGGCTACTAGAGAGGTATTAAGGGTCCCATAAGGACCCTCTAGCGGTTGCAAAGGGGACTGGTGGTTGGGTACTGAGGTCCAAGGTAAAGTGAAAGCCAAGAAGTGGCATATTTGAAGCTTTGGGAGAGTGTGGACGAGGAGGAGAAGAGGAAGAACATGGAGCGGTATAAGGTGGCTAAGAAGGAAGCAAAGTTGGCAGTTACCGCAGCTAAAACTGCCACGTTTGAATGCTTGTATGAAGAACTTGGAGGCAAAGGAGGAGATAAGAAATTATACAGGCTAGCCAAGTTGCAAGAAAGGAAGGCTCGTGACCTGGATCAAGTGAAGTGCGTTAAGGACGAGGATGGTAGAGTGTTGTTGGATGAGGCACTTATTCGACAAAGATGGCAAACTTACTTCCATAAACTCTTGAATAAAGAGGGGATAGGAACAGTGTGCTGGGTGACTTAGAACACTCCGAGAGTCTCGGGACTCTGGGTATTGCAAACGTATACGAGATTAAGAGGTAGAAGGGGCTATGCGTAAGATGAGCAAGGGAAGACCGACCGGACCAGACAAAATACTGGTTGAGTTTTGGAAGTGCGTGAATAGGGCGGGCTTGGAGTGGCTCACTAGGTTATTTAATGTCATTTTTAGGACGAAGAGGATGCCGAGGAATGGAGATGGAGTACGATGATCCCCTTGTATAAGAACAAGGGTAATATACAAAATTACAACAACTATCGTGGTATCAAGCTACTAAGTCATACTATGAAAGATGGGAGAGGGTGGTGGAGTTGAGGGTGATGAAGATTGTGTCGATTTCTGAGATCCAATTCGGATTTATGCCGTGGCATTTGACTACAAAAGTTAATCACCTTGTTAGGAGGTTGGTGGAGAAGTATAGGGAGATAAAGAAGGATTACATATGGTGTCCATAGACTTAGAGAAGGCTTATGATAAAGTGTTGAGGGAGGTGTTGTGGAGATGTTTGGAGGCTAGAGGAGTTCATGTTGCATATATTAGTTCTATTAAGGACATGTACGATGGATCTAAGAGTCGGGTGAGGACAGTAAGAGGGAAATCGGAACACTTCCCAATCGTGATGGGGTTGCACCACGGGTCAGCCCTCTGCCCATTTCTATTTTCCCTGGTGATCGATGCACTGACACAACACATTTAAGGGGAGGTGCCGTGCTGCATGTTATTTGCAGATGGTATTGTACTGATTGCCGAGATGTGAGGTGTTGTCAACGAGAGGTTGGAGGTTTGGAGGCAGACCCTGGAGTCTAAAGGTTTCAAGTTGAGCAGGACCAAAATAGAATACTTGGAGTGCAACTTCAGTGGTGCGACTCTGGAAGTAAACGAAGACGTGAGGCTTGATTCACAAGTCATCCCAGGAGAGAAAGTTTCAAGTACCTTCGATCAGTTATACAAGGGAATAAGGAGATCAACAAGGATGTCACACACCATATTAGGGTGGGATAGATGAAATGGAGGCTCGCTTCAAGTGCTCTATGCGATAAGAATATGCCATTAAAACCTAAAGAAAAATTCTATAGAGCGGTGGTCAGACCGACTATGCTGTATGGGTTCATAGCATTGCGCTTTATAGTGATGCCTGTATAGCTTGCGGGATGGTTCTCTCATTTGATTCTCTTCCGGTCATTGAGTATATTCAAGTTGTTGCTTGTTTGGTGCACAAATTACTCGGTATGGGCTATAGATGGCATTGGCATGGCATATCGGTTGAGTAGATTATGCTGGATAAGGTGTGGTTATTGGAACTGGAATGAGTTTTATCGGGTCTGATTAAGGTATGTTTGGAAGAATTATGTCACTAGTCAGCTTAAAATTTAGGCTATGGTTTTTGTTGGGTGAGAGAGCTCCTCGAGTTGTTGATTTGGTGAGTTGTTATGAGTTTCTGTATGTTTCTTTCATCATTGGCTATGTACGAAGGTTTAAAACAAGGTTTATTTGATATGAGGTTTGTTACCATTACCGTGTTTGCTATTGGGCAACTACCATGGTTGGAAGTTATTGCTATGAGCATTTGAGTTATGCAATATATCATACGATTATATCTTGGGTTAAGGTTACGGCTTGATACAGCTTGTTCAGACTCATATAGTGTATAGATGCGAGATTCGGGTCTTATGATGAACTTCGGATGTAGAGGATTGGGTTCTAAGGCTTATGGACTAAGGTTGAATTAAGGATCTTTAGTTAGGTTGTGATTCAGGTTTATATGGGTTGGGGTGATGTGGGATCACCCATGGGTATGTGTATGGTGAGTTTATACAGTGATTTGACGGCTTGGGAATGACTCTTGGCACGTTCGAGGATGAACGTATTTTAAGTGGGGGAGAATGTAACGACCTGACCGATCGTTTTAAGCATTGGTATTTCGTTTGGTGGCTTGAGTTCTTGAGTAGCTTCATATGATGTATTATGACTTGTTTATATCGATTTTGGTTTTCGGGTGGTTCAGAATTTAATTTGAAGAATAATTTTTTATTTTATAGGCTTTAAGTTGGAAAAGTCGATCAAGTTTGACTTTTGTGTATTTGACCCCAGAACGGATTTTTAATGATTTTGTTAGGTCCGTATGGTAATTTATGACTTGGGCGTATGCCTAAATTCGCATTTAGATGTTTCTAGAAGGTTTTGGTGCTAATTGGAGGAAGTTGGCAATTTAAAGGTTTGGAAAGTTCATAGGTTTAACTAGGAGTTGACTTCAATGTTATCGGGTTCGGATTGTGGTTCAGCTAGTTGTAATAGGTTCGTTATGTCATTTGAAACTTGTGTACAAAATTTGAGGTCATTCCAAGTTGAATTGATATGGTTCGGCACGCGTTTTGGAAGTTGAAAGCTCAAAACTTCATCAAGTATGATTTAAGGTGTGATTCATAGTTTGTTGTTATGTGTGATTTGAGGCCTCGAGTAGGTCCTCTTTATATTTTGGGACTCGCTGGTATGTTCGGACAGGATCCCGAGGGGCTCGGGTGAGTTTCGGACGTGGTTCAGATCATTTTGTCTCATATTGCATTGCTGAAGAATTTCTAGTGCTGGTATTTCTGCATCTGCGAAAGTTTGGACGCAGATGCGAATCCGCAGATGTAGAAATTTAATCGCAGAAGCGAAGATGGTCTGGTGGACGTGAAGCCGCAGGTGCAGGGACTTGGGAGCATCCGCGTGTCCGCAAGTGCAGTCCCCCGAGCGCAGAAGAGCGATCGCAGAAGCGGATTTGTTGTCGCAGAAGCGACATGGGCTGTGTTGAGGTGTTTTTGTATAAGCGAGTTTGGGGCCGCATATGCGGTTCCACAAAAGCGGGCAGTTGGTCGCATGTGCGACTTCCCTGGGCAGACTTACTATATTCGAGGTTTTGGTTTATTTTATTACTACTTGAGATTGGAGCTCCGCTTTGGGAAATTTTGGAGAGGATTTTCACCACAGTGATTAGGTTAAGTATTTTCTACTTGGATTTGATTATATTACATGATTTTATCTTCTATTTTGGCATTTGATTGATGAATTTAAAAGAAGAATTGGGGGTTTTGTCTAAATTTTTCTAAAGTGAATATTTGAGATTTGAACATCGATTCGGAGTCGGATTTGAGTGAAATTAGTATGGTTGGACTCGTAATTGAGTGGGTTGTCTGAATCTTTGAGTTTTGTTGGTTTCCGGTATGTGGGTCTTAGATTAAATTTTTGGTTAATTTTGAGTAATTGATTAAAGATTCGACCTTTATTGTTTGGGTTTGTTTCCTATGGCATTATTTGATGTTTTTGTGTTACTTTTGGCTAGTTTTACCATTCAGAGGTGGATTCGCGCGGTATGGCTGTAAGGCCCCGTGAAAATTTGTGCCCAAAACCTAGTAGCTTGTAGTGTCAAGTTCCGGATATATGTTAGGAAGCTCTCCGCGGTTCGGACCCTTTGTACTGATCTAAGAATTTAAAAATTAAAGAATCAAGTTTTCCAGAAAAGTGTTGCTATGCGGTCCAGAATGCAGTCGCAAATCAAGTATGCGGACCGCATTTCTATCGCAAAGTGAGTCAGTGTGTTAGTCAAATTTGAGGTCAAAATGTGGTCGATTATGCGATCGCATAACTAATATGCGGACCGCATAGTCGTCGCACAATCATCATGGAATTTTGTAAAGGGCAATTATGCGGTGCATTATGCGACCGCAAATCGTGTATGCGGACCGCATTTCTGTCGCAAACCCAAACAGTAGGATCAGATTTTTGGAGCACTTTTGCGGTCCATTCTGCGGACCGCATTTCATCTTTGCGATCGCATACCTGACTCGGGGCTCCTATTATTTTAAATTTTAAACCCGACCCCTTCTTCAATAAAATACCCCAACCCCTCATTTTAGCGTATTTTCTGAACAAACTAGAGAGAGGAAGGGAGAGTTCTTGAGAGAGAAAGTCTTGCATTCATCGATTTGATTCTTCAAAGCTACCCGGGCCGGGAAATTTCAAGTAATTGTCTTCATCTCCATTCTTGCAGGTAAAATCCCCAACCCTTTTTCATTGGTTTCGAGGTTTAAACATAAAGGGGGATTCTCATGCATTCATTCTTGAAAATAAAGGTTGACAACATACATGCATGTCTTTTAAAACCTAAAATCTAGTAGGGGGAAATTGGGTAGAAGTAAAGGTTTGCAAAAGAGGGATTGATAACCTAGATAGGTTCGGGTAGAAATGTGAATTTTAATTCTAAGATATATGTGTTAACTTGTGAACTAGATTGACGTTGCTAGACTGTTTGGTGAATTGAAAGTAGAAGTTAAAAAGGGAATTCGGCTCCAGGTATGTATGGCTAACTTTGACCTTTGTAAAGTCACTTTGTTTGGTGTACGAATATTTGGTATGTGATACCTATGTGGACCATTTGTGAATTCTTGTGATTGATATGCCTTGAGTGTTCTTGGTTAATCTCCCGATATAATGGTGCAAGTAAATGGAAACAAACCAAATGTGTGTGTGTGTGAATGTGTTTATGTGGTAAGAGCTGTGTAACAAATGATGGAAAGAAATCGTAACTGATGCAAATTGAAACAACTGTGGTAATATCATATGTGGCTTGTCGTGGGCAAATATCGTTGCGGCTTAAATTGTATGTGAGCTGTTGTATATAATGGAATTGGTATTTATGGTTATGGAAATTCTTTGTGAATTGTTGTTGTTGTGTGACTTGTGATTGTTCGGTGGGATCGGGTTGCGCGCCGCAACATGAAGTAATAAGGTGTGGGTTGTGGTGATAAAGATGGCCGAGGTAATAAGGGTCGCCGAGGTAATAAGGGTGGAAAGTGATCGTAATCACTATTGAAATGAAAATATGAGAAAGTTGTGAAATTATTGATGCAATAATGTTGAAAGGGGAAAAAAGAGAGATTGTGAAACTTGTTTGGCTTGATTGTTCCTTTCATGTGTATTTGATTGTTGATTCTATTCCTGCTCGTTACTTGTGTATTGTTTGAGTTTACTTGGGGTAAAGTTTGTTCATACATACCAGTACAATTCAAATGTACTAACGTCCCTTTTTCCGGGGGCGCTACATTCGTGTTATGATTGTAGGTGGATCTATAGCAGGTACTCCAGTCCACCGACCGTAGCACTCCTTCACTTCCCGTCAGCTGAATTGGTGAGCCCCTTTCCTCTCGGGGCCCTGTGTGGCTCATGCCGCTTTTATTCCGGAGTCTTGTTTTGGTATTTGTGTAAGGTATAGTCGGAGCCTTGTTACCGGCAAGTATTGTATCATCCTTTTGTATCCTTAGAGGCTCCGTAGGCAGGAAATGTGGGTTGTGAACTTGTGTAATATGTATTTTGTATGTTGGGCGATGCAAGTTGTAAACCACGCTATGTAACCATGTTTGTTATGTATATTTCGTAAAAAGGTGTTTTAATTATAAATGGCTATTTCCTTTGATTAATGAGTAATGAAAACACGGGGTAACACGTGGGATAGGAAAGGCACCCAGGTCCGCTTGACTGGGGCTACCCGATCGAGCGCCAGTCATGTCCCTCGGTTTTTGGGGCGTGACAATGGCGTTTCTAGAGTATTATTTGACTTTCTCGGTATTTGATTTGTCTTTTTCGAGGTAAGTAACTTATCTAAACTTGGACTTGAGAGAAATTATCCCTGAGAACTATGATATTTGAGATGGGTTGAAGGTGACGCACACGTACTAGGTGATGGGCGTGTGTGTGCACCAGGGTATTCATGATCCGGATAGTTATTAGGCTATTATATGCCTTGTTTGCTTTTAAGTTTATTGATATAACATTTTCTCCATTTGTATGAATACGTGAGTTATTATTCTTGCTAGAAATCGCGTTTAGGCTATTTGATTTACTGTTTGAGACCCGCTAGGGCTGTTTTGCCATGTTGAGCTATTTGCCTTAGCCGTAGTCATACTGTTTCACTCATGATAGATATATTTGCATGCTATAGCTCTGCCTCTGTGCATTCTTGATATGCTATCCCATATGTTATTGGTGTCTTTGTACGTGACATGAGTTTGATTTGTATTTGAGGCACACTGTAGTATTCTGTGTTATATGAAGACTTGGGAGGATTGATGACTGATGTGGGTCGTAGGGATATTTTGTGAGTTATGTTGGATCGGGCGGCACGCTGCTACCGTTATATATTAATATTGAGGTGGCGCGTATGCCAGGCCCCATATTGGGCTATATGTTTTTTTGATTTTGAGGCTCCGCGTGCACCAGGACCCACGATTGGACTATGTTATTATAATTAGTGCTTGGGCAGGATCCGCCCGTTTGAAGTCTGACATACCAATTATGGGCACAAGCACAATATTATATATACGTGCTTTAGTGATGAGCATTTATGCCAGCCACCCGTACAGTGCTAAGTATGATATGTGTGATGGATAGGGCCTTGTGTTAAGTGTGGGTATTCTTAATGGTTTCATTGTGATGACAGTGAGTTGACATGAATATTTATCATGGCACAGAGATGCATTTTCCTCATGCTAGACGGTAATACAACATTTGATAATTTGATATGTATATTTGACATATAGTCATAGAGATTTATACTCCTCATGCTAGACGGTATATGATAATTGATAACTTGACGTGTATATTTGACACATAGGCATAGAGATGTATATTTCTCATGTTATACAGTATATGATAATTGATGACTTGACATGTATATTCGACGTGTAGGCATATAGATGTACTTTTCTCATGCTAATTGGTAAACGAAAATTCTTATCTAGTATTGTGAATTGATAAATACGGTTCTTTTGATAAACTCATGTCTAGTTAATTTCGGTGGTAAGATTTGGACTTGACTGTTATACTTGAGAAGCATGGCTACATTCCCGTAACTGTGAACGAGATGAGCATATATCATTTGAGTTATTTATCTTTACTGTCCTCATTATATTATTACGAGTTGTTATTGTCTATTGGACTTCGACTATCTTCCGAGCTCGTCACTGCTTTCAAATTGAGGTTAGTTTTGTTACTTATTGAGTACATGGGGTCAGTTGTTGATAACTAGGGATTTTGACGTGTTTCATGCTCCTTCTTGCTTACGCTTTGATTATAAATTCTTACAAAATAGTCCCAAAAGGCTCATAAGTTGTGCTTGATTGCAGGTTTGATCAACAAAGTGACGAGATGTCAAAGATCGACTCAAAAGGAGTGAAACCTGCACAAGTACCAAAGACAAGACAACTCAGGACAAACAGGCCTAGTGCGGCCGCACTACACTTTGTGTGGTCCGCACTAGGGAGATTCAGAGACCTGGATTTTAAGGCATCAAAGCAGTGCGGCCGCAGTAGATATTGTGCGGCCCGCACTGAAGACATCGCGGCCGCACTACCATTTTATGCGGTCCGCGAAAGCAAACTTCAGAGAGATGTCAAGTTCCAAGGTTCAAGCCCGTGCGGTCCGCGGTCGAGTTTGTGCGGACCGCGCTAGATGCCTCCGCGGCCGCAGTCCATTCTGTGCGGTCCGCGGAGCCTGGGTTCAGAGAGTTGATTTTTCAGAGTCAAGAGCCTAGTGCGGCTGCACACTATTTTGTGCGGTCCGCACTGACCCTGCAGGGGCAATTTTGTCCAGTTTTTTCGGCTTAGTATAAATAGAATATTTTTCCATTTTTAGGGCATCAAATATTACAATGATGTAGCTGCGCTCGTGAGACGATATTTCTTAACCATTTTTGGCATCTTTACGTGGTTTTAATCATTGAAACTTTGTATTTACTTTAGTAATTAATTAATATGTCTTTCTCTTCATCTATTTCTCTGGTTTTATCTTCAAGCATGAGTAGCTAGACCCATTAGCTAGGGTTGTGGCTCAATCCTAGTGTGGGTAATTGATGGGTGTTGTGATGTAAGGTTAGATTGATTCTGGGTGTTTGTTATTTGGGTCAATTTTATGGTTTAATTTATGAATTAGTGGTTGCAAACACTAGTCTGTGCTATGTTGACTTAGGCTCTTCTTGAGAAAGAGAACCTAAGTCTCCAAAATTGACTCAACAAGGAATTGGGATGGACTCAAGAGATTTGATAGTCCCAATTAAAGGGTTAAACCTCGAGAGAGTAATTACCCGACTTGAACCCTAGTTGCTTGGGCAAATATGCATACCTAATTGATCTTGAGAGAGTCAATTGGGCAAAACCACTCTTTCTACCGAGAGGTGTAGAGTGGGTAGTATCGAGCAACGGTTATAACATATTTTCCCAATCATCACAATCGTGCCTTAGATGCAATTACCCGTCAATTACCACCTAGGGGAAAGTCACTACCCTAGTGCCTTTTAAACCATTAGATACAACTTGTAGCAATTTACTCTTAGTCTAATTAGTTGCAATTATAATTTGTAGTTTGATCATAGTAGAATATAAAGAAAAAACCAAAAATGAATAGAAGACCAATTAAGAGCACATACACAATCCTAAGCTAAATAGATACTCGATTCCAATCGGAGCTCTCTATGGATTCGATCCCGACCCACAAATCGGGTAAAAGCTATTGCGACCCTCTCTTGCTACTTTTTAGTAGTGCGGAGTAGGCTGCGATCACTTTTTGGGCCGTTGCCGGGGAGCTAACGGTTTTGGCTATCTATTTAGTTAGTTTTGTGTGCCGTTCTTCTTTCCTTCTTTGTTACTAATTTGTGTGTGTCAATACTACAGGTACCAAAATGGCCTTAAATGCAAATGACCCTCTTGGAGATGTGCTTGCGGGGGAGGAGGTTGATGAAATTGGAGAGGGTGAGGTGCCTCGTGTATCTCCCGAACCACGACGAGGCCGTCAGGCCAATGCTAATGAAAATGTTTCAGACCCTCCTCTGCCACCTCCAAGAGCAGTTCCTCGGGTGCTACCGAACCAAGGCTATGCAAGTGCTATTGTCCCTCCCAGAATCCGGGCGGGCAATTTTCAGATAACCAATGTGATGTTGATTTTACTTGAGCAGCGTGGGTATTTCACGGGCGCTGCGGATCAAAATGCCTACAAACATCTCAAGGAGTTCGTGGATACATGTTTGGGTAGCAAGCAGCCGAATGTGTCCGAGGATGCTCTTAGGTTGAGGCATTTCCCCTTCTCACTTCGGGGGAAAGCATTGGATTGGCTAGAGAGACTCCCCAACCATTCCATCACAACTTGGGATGAGTTGGCAGACAAATTTATTGCTAAATTTTTCTCACCCGGCCACATGGAGGCACTTCGAGATGAGATATTGGCCTTCAAGCAAGAGCCCACGGAACCTTTGCATGAGATTTGGGAGCGGTATAGAACGATGGTAAAGGAATGCCCCAATAATGACATGACGGAGAATATGTTGCAACAAACTTTCTACCGGGGCATCAATACTACAAATCAATGCATAGTGAATCAACTTGCTGAGGGTAATTTTATGAAATTGACGTATGATGAAGCTTGTGCCGCTCTTGATGAGATGGCGGACACGTTTTCCGCATGGCAAATTAGGGCCAATGTTCCCCAAGGTGACCCTACGGTTATTCATTTGCATAAGGAACTACATGACCATGGACAGGCTATAGCGGAGTTGATAACTACTATGAACCAATTGGCTAAGGCACAGTTGCAACAAGTCCAAAATCCTCGCCAAGTGAATGCCATGGAGGGTGTGAACATGCTTGTTAACAAAAGAAGGCAACGAAGACAACAAAGCCAATGGAATTCTGAGCAATTTGATGATGATTGTGATGGGTTTCAAAATGATGGCTATGACGAGTAAAATGAAGAGGTACAATATGTAAACAATTTTCAAGGCCAACGGGGCAACTCTTCCAACCAACAACAGTGGCGACCCCAGGGCAATTGGGGCAATCAACAACAAAACAATGGTGATTGGGGGAACAATAATCAAAACAACAACTGGGAAAATCAGAACAACAATCAAGGCAACCAAGGGCATTGGAATGGTAATAACAACAATTGGGGCAACACTAACAATCAAGGCGGATGGAACAATGGGAACCAAGGAAACCGGGGGCAAGGCTTTCAAAGGCCCCCAATGTACCAACAGCCGAACAACCCACCTCCTTTTCCATCCCAGGTCCCTAGTTCATCTAACAATGAAATGGATAGAATTGAAATGATGTTCGAACAAATGATGAAAAAGAATGCGGATTCGGATGTGCAAGTAGCTTCTCACAATACTTCAATTCGGAATTTGGAGGTGCAAATAGGCCGAATCTCTCAATCATTGAATACTCGCCCGAAGGGTGCTCTACCAAGTGATACGGTAGTCAACCCAGAGGGTGGGAACAACTATGTTATGGCGGTTACAAAAAGAAGTGAGAGAGGCGGTGATGTGAGTGCCTCGAAACAAAAGCAAGTTGTTGATGATGATGTTGAGTTGCGAGAAGATGAAGTTCCTTTGGTAGTTGAAGATGTTGTTAATGACAATATGAACAATGAAGTGAGGATTGACATTAATAAGGCTGAGGTGGAAACACAAAGTGACGTGAACCCATCTAGGGAGCACATAATTGCCATGCCGGAGCCGGTTGTGCCAAAAGCCAAGGCACCTTTGCCTAGGCCACCTCCCGATCCTCAGAGGCTAGCCAAGCAGAAATGTGAGAATCAATTCAAAAAGTTCATTGACATGATGAAGAGCTTATCCATCAACGTGCCTTTGGTGGAGGCTTTGGAGCAAATGCCTGGTTATGCTAAATTCATGAAGGATTTGGTTACAAAGAAAAGATCAATGGACTGTGAAACTATCAAGATGACCCACCAAGTTAGTGCTATAGTACATTCAATGGCCCCGAAATTAGAGGATCCTGGTGCTTTCACTATCCCCTGCACTATTGGTAGTGTAGACTTTGCCAAAGCTTTATGTGATCTTGGGGCAAGCATCAACTTAATGCCCTTCTCAGTTTTCAAGACTTTGGGCATTGGGCCTCCGAGGCCAACTTCCATGCGATTGCAAATGGCAGACCGATCTATGATGGGACCATTGGGTATTGTTGATGATGTGCTCGTCCGGGTGGACAAATTCATCTTGCCAGCTGATTTTGTGATATTGGATTGTGAGGTAGATTATGAGGTCCCAATCATATTAGGGAGACCTTTCCTTGCTACGGGGAAGGCTCTTGTGGATGTGGAAGCAGGGGAACTCACTTTCAGGGTGGGTGATGAAAAGGTAGTATTTCATGTGTGCAAGTCAATGAAGCATCCCAATTGTACCGAAGTGTGCTCATTTGTGGATTTAGTCACAGCTGTGATAATTGATGATACTAGTGCAATGATCAATGTTAAGGACCCTTTGGAGGCCGTATTGTTGAATTTGGATGTCAATGATGATGCAGGCCGAGTGGAGTGCGGGAATGCCTTACATGGAATGGGCTCTTATCCTTATGAGCCTAGGAAACTTTCTTTGGATCTTGAAAATAGAAAGACGCCTCCAACAAAGCCTTCACTCGAGGAACCCCCGGTGTTGGAGTTGAAGCCATTACCTCCACACCTCAGGTATGAATTCTTGGGTTCTAATTCAACTTTACCAGTTATGCTTTCCTCTTGTCTTACTAACATGCAGGTAGATGCCACATTGGCGGTGCTCAAAAAGCGAAAAAAGGCAATTGGATGGACTCTAGCCGACATTCGGGGAATAAGCCCCGCATTTTGTATGCACAAGATTATTCTGGAGGATGATGCAAAACCCTCCTTGGAACATCAAAGGAGGCTCAATGAGGCAATGCAAGAAGTGGTGAAAAAAGAAGTGATCAAGTGGCTAGATGCAGGCGTGGTGTATCCAATCTCTGACAGCTCATGGACTTCTCCGGTGCAATGTGTGCCGAAGAAGGGTGGTATGACCGTGGTGACCAATGCTAACAATGAACTTATTCCAACCCGGACAGTGACCGGATGGCGGGTGTGCATGGAGTACCGCAAGCTGAACAAAGTGACCGGCAAGGATCACTTCCAATTGCCTTTATTGGACCAGATGCTAGATCGCCTTGCTGGGCATGCCTTCTATTATTTCTTGGACGGTTATTCAGGGTACAATCAAATTTTGATAGCTCCGGAGGATCAGGAGAAAACCACATTTACTTGTCCATATGGCACCTTTGCTTTCTCTCGGATGCCGTTCGGGTTGTGCAATGCCCCGACGACTTTCCAACGATGCATGATGGCTATTTTCACCGATATGGTGGAAGATATTTTGGAGGTCTTTATGGATGACTTTAGTGTGGTTGGTGATTCATTTGAAGAGTGTTTGGGAAATTTGGATAGAGTTTTGGCCCGGTGTGAAGACACCAATCTAGTGCTAAATTGGGAAAAATGCCACTTCATGGTTGAAGAGGGCAAAGTGTTGGGCCATAAAATTTCAAAGCATGGGATTGAAGTTAACAAAGCCAAGATAGAGGTGATTTCAAGGCTTCCTCCTCCCACTTCTGTCTAGGGGGTGAGGAGTTTTCTTGGGCATGCGGGGTTCTACCGGCAATTTATCAAGGACTTTTCGAAGGTAGTGAATCCTCTTTGCAAGTTGCTAGAAAAGGATACAAAGTTTGTGTTTGATGAGAGATGTATGGAAGCCTTTGAACTCCTTAAGCATAAGTTGACCACCACCCCGATCATTACCGCACCCAATTGGAGTTTGCCTTTCGAGCTCATGTGCGATGCGAGTGATGTTGCGGTTGGGGCAGTTTTGGGTCAAAGAGTGAACAAAATGTTTCATCCCGTGTACTATGCAAGCAAGACTATGAATGAAGCTCAAAGGAACTACACGGTGACGGAGAAGGAATTGTTGGCTATTGTGTTCGCCATGGAAAAATTTCGGCCATATCTTATGGGAGCCAAAGTCATAGTGCACACCGACCATGCCGCCCTTAGGTATTTGATGACAAAGAAAGACTCCAAGGCAAGGTTGATGCGATGGGCGTTACTTCTTCAAGAGTTTAATTTGGAGATAGTGGACCGGAAAGGTAGTGAGAACCAAGTGGCGGATCATTTGTCCCGTTTGGAGGAGGGAGGAAGGCTGTGTGATGGCTTAGAGATCAATGATACATTCCCCGATAAGCAACTACTTTCTGTGTCGATGTGTGATATGCCATGGTTTGCGGACATTGCGAATTTCCTTGTGACTGACATCATCCCGTGTGAGCTCTCTTCTAACCAAAGGAAGAAGCTCAAACAGGATAGTCTGGACTTCTATTGGGACGAGCCATACTTGTTCAAGATTTGCACCGACGGAGTGATCCGGAGGTGTGTACCTGAGGAGGAGCAATTTAGCATCCTAGAGGCTTGTCATTCCTCCCCCTATGGAGGCCATAATGGTAGGGGTGAGGACGACTTCGAAAGTTCTGAGTTGTGGATTATATTGGCCAACCTTGTTCAAAGATGAAAGTGATCTAGTAAAAAGATGTGATCAATGTCAACGAGCGGGCGGGATTTCTAAGAAAGATGAGATGCCTCTAAACACAATTCTTGAAGTTGATATCTTTGATGTATGGGGTATCGATTTTATGGGCCCTTTTATTAGCTCGTGTGGTAACACTTACATTCTTGTAGCGGTTGATTATGTGTCAAAATAGGTTGAGGCCGTGGCCTTGCCCAATAATGAAGCTAGAAGTGTGGTGGCTTTTCTGAAGAAGAGCATTTTCACAAGGTTTGGTACACCTCGGGCAATCATTAGTGATGGAGGATCGCATTTTTGTAATAGAGCCTTTGATGCCTTGCTTTTCAAGTATGGTGTCAACCACAAAGTCTCTAAGCCTTATCATCCTCAAGCAAGTGGCCAGGTTGAAGTGTCTAACAGGGAAATCAAGAGCATTTTGTCCAAAGCTGTCAATGCAATAGGACCGATTGGTCTAGAAAGTTAGATGACGCTCTATGGGCTTACCGGACCGCTTACAAGACCCCAATTGGTATGTCACCGTACCGGTTGGTGTTTGGGAAAATGTCATCTACCAGTGGAGTTGGAGCATAAGGCCATGTGGGCCTTGAGGAAGCTTAATCTTGAGTGGGATGTTGCGGGAAATCTTCGTGTTGAACAACTCAATGAACTTGATGAATTCCGGTTCCATGCATACTCTAGTTCGTCCTTGTATAAGGACAAGATGAAGCACCTTCATGATAAATATGCTCGTGGAAAGGAGTTCAAAGTTGGTGATTTGGTTCTCTTGTTCAATTCCCGGTTACGTCTGTTTCCAGGAAAGCTTAAATGAAAATGGAGTGGACCGTTTGAAGTTGTGTTGGTGACCCCTTTTGGTGCTCTTGATTTGAAAAACAGAAACGGTGAAGTCTTTAGAGTGAATGGGCACCGTGTCAAGCATTATCTTGGAAAAATTGATGACAACGACGTGGTGGCACTTATCCATTTCAAATGATGTGATGGTAACCCGCGTCGTGTCGCGACGTTAAATCAGGCGCTTCTTGGGAGGCAACCCATGTGTTTTTCTTCTTGCTTTCTTTGATTTTCTTTGTAGTATAGGATTGATTTTTTGGCTGACTGGTTGTGAGATATTGCAGGGATGGTGTTGATGCAGTGCAAGACATAATGAAGAAAATGTTCAGTCTCTGAAGTTGCCAGTGCGGCCGCACTACACTTTGCGCGGTCCGCACTGGTGAAGGCCAAAATGGTATCTCTCTGAAGTTGGCCACCGCGGTTGCACTACACTTTGCGCGGTCCGCGGTGGACCACTACGGCCACGGTCTGTTCTGTGCGGACCGCATTGGGCTAACTGGCGAAGCTTGATTATAACAGCCCAGTGCGGACCGCGGTCCATTTTGTGCGGTCCGCACTAGTAGGTGAGCATGGGCCCCAGGGGTTTCTCTATAAATAGACCCCAAGGACGCCCTTTTACCCTTTTCGAAAAATCGAACCTCAGAGATTTTATTTACTGTTCATCCCTTGCACCTTGATCGTAATTCTTGCTTGACATTGATTAGTTGCACTTCATCTCTATATTCGGTAACATTTCACTCAATTCTTCTTTGTTTAATTGTATAGTTTCATTTTATTTTCATTTTTCTTAGATTATAGTTCTTCTTCTTCCCGTAATTAGTTCGATTTTTAGGTTAAGTTAGTTTAAATGATGATTCATGTGGACTTAGTGAGTATAATGGACTAGGAAAACATTTAGGGACCCTAATTAGGTAAAAATTTGGACTTAAAAGCAAAATCTGATGAACCCTAATTCAGTGCCAAGTCTGGGCACGTAGCGCGGTGGTTTCTGTGCGGTCCGCGGTGACCTAGTGCGATCCGCAGTACCACTTTGTGCGGACAACACTGATGGTCTTCTGTCCAGGTGACCTTTGCCCTGTGCGGCCGCACTACATTTTGTGCGGTCCGCACTGGCCCAGTGCGGCCGCGGTACCATTTTGTGCGGTCCGCACTGGTTAGATTCAGAGGATGGGTATTCTGAACCCACCCCTGAGCCGACCGCGGTTGATTTTGTGCGGTCCGCACTGGTCCCTGTGCGGCCGCACTACCATTTTTTGGCAGTCCGCACTAGGCAATTTCTGCAACTGTCTGCAACACTGTGACTCTGTCTGCAATTTGTGCTGCTACAATAACTTGAACTACTTTGATTGGTACTAACAAATACATTGAATGATGTTTGCAGACAATGGTTAAACAACGAGGAGGAAAAGGATCAAAACAACCCGAGAGAGGTGAATCCTCCCCGGGGGGGGGGGGGGCAAAGGAAAGAAAATGATCAAACTTACTCCCCAAGCTCGGGAAAACATAAAAAAGACCAGGAAGCTGATAAAAGTTGTAGACAGAGCTGCTTCTCGTTCCTCGGGGAGTGAGTACCAACCGTCAAGGGACATTTCTTCAGACTCCGTGCCAGAATACATGGAAGACTGGTCGGAGAGAACTAGACTAAGAGATACCCCTCCTCCATCACCCACTGCCCAAGCACCAGAGCATGTTTCTACTGAGTCGTCTGAGGGCTCAGCAGCCGGTAGTGGGGAATACTCTACCCCCCCACAGCTTCATTATCCGGGGAGGGTGTAGAAGAAGGCGAGGAGGAGGTACAGGGAGATGAGGAGATAGCTGAGGGTGGTGAGCCTCAGGTGGGAGGCATCGCCCGAACTAGAAAGCCCGATGTTTGGAAGGATAGGTTTGTGAGCCAGGTGGCGTACCACAAGTTTAGGGAGTGGTGGCCGATGAGAAAGTTGATACCGGAGCAGAGTTTCATTGACAGAGATCTATTACCCCACAACCCTGACGTGCAGAGACAGTTCAGAACTAGAGTGGGTTGGGAGTACTTTTTAGATGACTGTGTGGACGCTAACGAACACATGGTCAAAGAGTTCTATTGCAATGTATCCCACATCAAAAAGGGCTCCAAACTGACCAAGGTTCGTAATAAAACAGTGTTGTTTGATGGGAAGTACCTTAATGAATACTTGGGTTTCAATGAGGAGGATGAAACTTTGTACATGGCGAAGTTGGAGAAGGGCGAGGAGGTCCATCCATGGTTAGCTCAGTACCTGGCAATCCCAGGTACCATTTCTAATTGGTTGACTGCTGGGGTCAAAATATTACGGAGGACCTTGAACTTTGAGGCGAGGGGTTGGGAGACATTTGTTTGCAGCCGGTTGGATCCTACTACACATGACCAGACCCTCCCTCTCCACCGGGCTGTTTTGGTTGCTTCGATTATGGCGAGATACCCCATAAATGTGGGGAATGTGATGTCCCGCATTATCTCGTTAGTGGGAGCAGAGCATGACCGGAACTACCCTTTCCCTAGCACCCTCACTATGTACTTTCGGGACTTGGAGGTGGACAAGAAGCCCTACGACGTCAAGGTCAAGGTGACAGCCCCGTTCTACTGGTATAGCTTGAAGGGGAATGACAACCCCAAGGACAAGAACTACAAAGCCCCTACTTCTGCCCCAACTGGCCAGTCTGAAGAGCCAGTTGTGGTAGAGGTCCCTGCTGAGCCTACCTCCATTTCTGCTGATATGCCTCCCGAACCTTCCACATCTTCAGCCATTCCTCCTGACCCTTCCACATCAGCAGGCCCGGAGATCCCATCTAGCCGGGCCCATCCCATCACTGCCCACCGGCTGAGCCAGGCCCTGCTAAGTATAAACAACTAGATGCAGACTGCCTCGTCCAAGCTGTCCACATTGACTACTACTGTAGCGGCTCAGTCAGCTCCCCCAGCCCTACAGGTACCCCAGTCGATCGAGGATGCGCTCAAAGAGATACTTGAGAACCAGAAGAAGATCCTCGGCACTCAGGCTGCGCTAACAAAGGCAGTGGATTCACAAAGCAAGGCTCTCAAAGAGCTTGCTAAGGAGCATAGGAAGCTGCGGAAGACGCGGGCCTCCAAGGAGTCCGTGAAGGAGCTGCGGGCAGATGTTGATAGACTGAAGGCAGACCAGCTGCTTTGGACCTATTGCTTGATGATCCAGTCCCAGCAGCTCATCCACAGCCAGAGCAGACCCAGAGGCCTCCGAAGAGGAGGAGGATGAACCCTAGAGCAGA
Organism: Nicotiana attenuata; assembly: GCF_001879085.1. Taxonomy (NCBI): domain Eukaryota; kingdom Viridiplantae; phylum Streptophyta; class Magnoliopsida; order Solanales; family Solanaceae; genus Nicotiana; species Nicotiana attenuata. The sequence goes on along the minus strand of NW_017671940.1, from coordinate 195,314 downwards.
TGATGCTATCATCCAGTTGGCGGACCCATTGGAGACCTCCTCTAGTCAGCCACGGGACGTACCAGTTCCACAGCCTGTCGAGGTCCAGGCCCAGGTCCCAGTAGCTGAGGAGCAGACCACCGGGAACCAGTCTGAGGTTCCCGAGCACACAGAGGACCCAGGGAAACCCATGATCCTATGTAGACAGACACGGCTTAGGGAGTCCTCTATATCCTTTTTCTATATCTTTTGGTGCTTAGTTAGAATAGTGTGCATTGGGGACAATGCCAGCTCTCAGTTGAGGGGGTGAGTCCTACATTTTGGATGACTGTATATATTGATATTTTTATGCTTTCTTGACTTTTCACATTTGGTCTATATATAATTTGATATTATCGCACTTTTATTTCACTTTTGGTCTATATATAAAGTTACATCATATTGTATATATTCATCCCCCGTTGTATATTCAAATCCCCTCTTGTATATGTTTATTCTGTTTTCCACAAAAATTTTCGTTTTTAGCTTCTTATTTGTGATTCGTAGCTTCTTGTTTCGGAGTTTTCAATAAACCTTTGGTTTTCTTAATGCCACGGTTCTTTCCAAAGGTGGAATGTTGTGTGAACCGGGTGGCTCTTCCCAATGATGGATGGCGTGACAACCTTCTTAAGGGTTTGAGTCCGTTTTTCTTTTTCTTTTTGGTTTTTAGTAGTTAGTAGTTAAGGGTACCTCAAGCAAAGCTTCACTTGGGCCTAGCACATTTGCCTTTGATCTTATGGTCAAAAACAAATTGTTGTGTTTAGGATGGTGAAAGTTGTGACCTTGAGACTCTTGCGTTGGCCGATAATCATCAAGTGGTTTTTCGGGACTATTGTGTGCTCAAATCGTATCTAAGGTCGTTGTGGGCCCCCGACTCTATGTCTCTAGCAATCCCTTAGCTTGTGTGGTGAGTAATTGAATTGCAAGTCCAAGTCCCGAGCCATTGGTCTAGAACTTGCCCTGAATGTTTGTTGAGGCGAAATCCTAGGTGAATTTTGACTTAATACATGATTATAGGCTCTCCTTGATCCAAATGATAGTTTGAACAATTCCATAGCCTACCAGTGATATGATCCCTAGTTAGCCCTTTTGAGCCTTAGACCCTTTTTCTTTCAAGAACCATGATACAAGCCTATACCCGTTCTAAAAGATACCATCTCTTGGCACCCGATCTTTAGCACATGGAAAAAGTATAAGTTTGGGGGGAGAGACGAGGATTGGAACAAAGTGACAAAAAGGCACAAAAATGAAGAAAAGGAAAGGCAATGAAGAAGAAGAAAAGCAAAGAGTCAAAAAGAATGTTCAATGTGAAAAAGAATAAAAAAAGGATTCAAGAAAAGTAAAGAATGAAAGGTGTGGAAACTTGAAAAAAGGAGAAAAGGTTTGAAATGCATAAGAAAGAGTGACAATGTGTCTCTCTACCCCCTTATAAAGAAGTGAAATGACTCAAAAAGTCAAGTGAAATTGTGCCAAATGAATCAAAAGAAGTGCTTAAGGGAAGATGGAACCCACTTGAACAAAAACTTGTCCTACCCTAAACCAAAAGCCTTCACAGTGACTCCACACAAGCCCTATATGATCTTGAGTCGAATAAAGCTTACATTAGTGGATACTGAAATAAGGGGCAAGCATATGGTACTTAGAGCCGGACTTGTGACCTTTCCTTGAGAGAGACGAGTGAATTCCCAATAACCTCGTTTTGTGTGCCAATATTCTAAAGGTGAGGTTTGCTTGAGGAGAGTTGAGGATGTGTGAGTTTGGGTTCCACAATGACCAAAGTAATTGAAAAGAGTTCTTTGATGGGTTGAGTCAACTCTTGATGCTCTTGTGTCGCACTTGATTCATGGTTTTTCAAAGGTTAAATATTGTTAATGACTCATGTGTGTCGAGGACAATTGTTAGTCCCAATTGATGCTAGTTGAGGTTGCTTTAGGAAAGCTGAAAATTTCTTGGATTTTCCCTTAAGGGGTGGGTCTTATTTTGTTTGCTTGAGGACAAGCAAAAGCTTAAGTTTGGGGGAGTTGATAACTAGGGATTTTGACGTGTTTCATGCTCCTTCTTGCTTACGCTTTGATTATAAATTCTTACAAAATAGTCCCAAAAGGCTCATAAGTTGTGCTTGATTGCAGGTTTGATCAACAAAGTGACGAGATGTCAAAGATCGGCTCAAAAGGAGTGAAACCTGCACAAGTACCAAAGACAAGACAACTCAGGAGAAACAGGCCTAGTGCGGCCGCACTACACTTTGTGCGGTCCGCACTAGGGAGATTCAGAGACCTGGATTTTAAGGCATCAAAGCAGTGCGACCGCAGTAGATATTGTGTGGCCCGCACTAAAGACATCGCGGCCGCACTACCATTTTATGCGGTCCGCGGAAGCAAACTTCAGAGAGATGTCAAGTGCCAAGTTCAATCCTATGCGGTCCGCGGTCGTGTTTGTGCGGACCGCGCTAGATGCCTCCGCGGCCGCAGTCCATTCTATGCGGTCCGTGGAGCCTGGGTTCAGAAAGTTGATTTTTCAAAGCCACCACCATTTTGTGCGGTCCGCACTGACCCCACAGGGGTAATTTTGTCCAGTTTTTCCAGCTTAGTATAAATAGAATATTTTTCCATTTTTAGGGCATCAGATATTACAATACTGTAGCTGCGCTCGTGAGATGATATTTCTTAGCCATTTTTGGCATCTTTACGTGGTTTTAATCATTGAAACTTTGTATTTACTTTAGTAATTAATTAATATGTCTTTCTCTTCATCTGTTTCTCTGATTTTATCTTCAAGCATGAGTAGCTAGACCCATTAGCTAAGGTTGTGGCTCAACCCTAGTGTGGGTAATTGATGGGTGTTGCGATTTAAGGTTAGATTGATTCTGGGTGTTTGTTATTTGGGTCAATTTTATGGTTTAATTTATGAATTAGTGGTTGCAAACACTAGTGTGTGCTATGTTGACTTAGGCTCTTCTTGAGAAAGAGAACCTAAGTCTCCAAAATTGACTCAACAAGGAATTGAGATGGACTCAAGAGATTTGATAGTCCCAATTAAATGGTTAAACCTCGAGAGAGTAATTACCTGACTTGAACTCTAGTTGCTTGGGCAAATATGCATACCTAATTGATCTTGAGAGAGCCAATTGGGAAAAACCACTCTTTCTACCGAGAGGTGTAGAGTGGGTAGTAACGAGCAACGGTTATAACATATTTCCCCAATCATGTCAATTATGCCTTAGATGCAATTACCCGTCAATTAGCCACCTAGGTGAAAGTCACTACCCTAGTGCCTTTTAAACCATTAGATACAACTTGTAGCAATTTACTCTTAGTCTAATTAGTTGCAATTATAATTTGTAGTTTGATCATAGTAGAATATAAAGAAAAACCAAAAATGAGTAGAAGACCAATTAAGAGCACATACGCAATCCTAAGCTAAATAGATACTCGATTCCGATCCTAGCTCTCTGTGGATTCGATCCCGACCCACAAATCGGGTAAAAGCTATTGCGACCCTCTCTCGCTACTTTTTAGTAGAACGGAGTAGGTTGCGATCAGTTGTACTCATACTACAATTTTACACCTTGCGTGCACACCTCGGAGCTGATGTTGTTGTGTATGGCAGGAGCTGGCATTGAGAATGTACCTGCTTTCCGCCTGCAGGAGCTGCCACTTCTCCTTGGTAGCTTTAGATTTGCAAATCAGTTTATGCATATTTCGAACAGATGATGTATTTATTTCGTACGAGCTTTGTGGAATATAAGCCTTAGAAGTTCATGATTTGGACTACCAATCCTTGGGTTAATATATAGAAGTCAGATATTTCATTTAAAGAATTCAGAGTTATCTCCTTTGAAATTGTGAAATTTGTTGTTTGGCTTACCTAGTGGGTTGGGTTAGGTGCTATAACGATTAGTTGGATATTGGGTCGTGATAATTTCATTGTTTTTTACTCTGATATTGGAAATGTGGACTTGGCTTGTGTCTTCGTTATTTACTTTGTAAACAGGTTTACTTGGTGATACTTTACTTTATATTTCTGATTGTTGCCCTTCTCAAATGTCCCCATCCCGTCTTTATATTTGATTCTTTACTTGTTACTTCTTGATATATAACTGCACAGGTTTATCGTATGTGTCTTGTCTTAGCCCCGTCACTACCTCGTCGAGGTTAGGCTCGACACTTACTGAGTATATTAGGTCGGTTGTACTCATACTATACTTCTGCACTTCTTGTGCAGATCCGTATATTGGTACCAGCGGAGTCCCGAGAGGTACTTAGTGGATACCAGACAATGATTCAAGGCAGAGTTGCATTCCATTCACAGGCGTTAGAGTTATTTTTCTATTTCAGTTGTACAGTTTCTATTTTTCGAACAGTGTTGTACTTTTTTCAAAATATTGTATTTAGTATGATCTAGAAGCTTATGTACTTGTGACTCCACATCTTGGGATAATCGTGTTAGATGTTGGTTTTAGACTTATTGTGTTTATCTCACTTTTACGTTATGTTATTATTCCATTGTCAGTCATTTATTGCAGTTCCAATAGTTCACCAGGCAGAAGATTTAGCAACATCCTTCTTCTTTTTCCCTTCATTTTAATGGTTCAAAAATAACGAGGATTTGTATGTGACATGAGTTTGAGTTGTATTTGAGGCACTCTGTAGTATTCTGTGTTATATGATTGGACTATATTTCTGTGATATGTTGACATATGAAGACTTGAGAGGATTGATGAGTGATGTGGTCCGTAGGGACATTTTGTGAGTTATGTTGGATCGGGCGGCACGCTGCAATCGTTATATATTAGTATTGAGGTGGCGCGTATGCCAGGCCCCATATTGGGCTATATGTTTTTTTTATTTTGAGGCTCCGTGTGCACCAGGCCCCACGATTGGACTATGTTATTATAATTAACGTTTGGGCAGGATCCGCCCGTTTGAAGTCTGACATACCAGTTGTGGGCACAAGCACAATATTATATATATATATATATATATATATATATATATATATATATATATATATACGTGCTTTAGTGATGAGCATTTATGCCAGGCACCCGTACAGTGCTAAGTGCGATATGTGTGATGGATAGGGCCTTGTGTTAAGTGTGGCTATTGTTAATGGTTTCATTATGATGACAGTGAATTGACATGAATATTTGTCATGGCATAGAGATGAAGTTTCCTCATGCTAGACGGTAATACAACATTTGATGATTTGATATGTATATTTGACATATAGACATAGAGATTTATATTCCTCATGATAGATGGTATATGATAATTGATAACCTGACGTGTATATTTGACTCATAGTCATAGAGATGTATATTTCTCACGTTATACAGTATATGATAATTGATGACTTGACATGTATATTTGACGTGTAGGCATATAGATGTACTTTCCTCATGCTAATTGGTAAACGGAGATTCTTATCTAGTATTGTGAATTGATAAATACGGTTCTTTTGATAAACTCGTGTCTAGTTAATTTCGGTGGTAAGATTTGGACTTGACTGTTATACTTGAGAAGTATGGCTACATTCCGAAACTGTGAACGAGATGAGCATATATCATTTGAGTTATTTATCTTTAATGTCCTCATTATATTATTACGAGTTGTTATTGTCTATTGATGTTGGACTTCGACTATCATCCGAGCTCGTCACTACTTTCAACTTGAGGTTAGTTTTGTTACTTATTGAGTACATGGGGTCGGTTTTACTCATACTACAATTCTACACCTAGCGTGCACCCCTCGGAGCTGATGTTGTTGTGTATGGAAGGAGCTGGCATTGAAAATGTACCCGTTTTTCGCCTGCAGGAGCTGCCACTTCTCCTTGGTAGCTTTAGATTTGCAAATCAGTTTATGCATATTTCGAACAGATGATGTATTTATTTCGTACGAGCTTTGTGGAATATAAGCCTTAGAAGTTCATGATTTGGACTACCAATCCTTGGGTTAATATATAGAAGTCAGATATTTCATTTAAAGAATTCAGAGTTATCTCCTTTGAAATTGTGAAATTTGTTGTTTGGCTTACCTAGTGGGTTGGGTTAGGTGCTATAACGATTAGTTGGATATTGGGTCGTGATAATTTCATTGTTTTTTACTCTGATATTGGAAATGTGGACTTGGCTTGTGTCTTCGTTATTTACTTTGTAAACAGGTTTACTTGGTGATACTTTACTTTATATTTCTGATTGTTGCCCTTCTCAAATGTCCCCATCCCGTCTTTATATTTGATTCTTTACTTGTTACTTCTTGATATATAACTGCACAGGTTTATCGTATGTGTCTTGTCTTAGCCCCGTCACTACCTCGTCGAGGTTAGGCTCGACACTTACTGAGTATATTAGGTCGGTTGTACTCATACTATACTTCTGCACTTCTTGTGCAGATCCGTATATTGGTACCAGCGGAGTCCCGAGAGGTACTTAGTGGATACCAGACGATGATTCAAGGCAGAGTTGCATTCCATTCACAGGCGTTAGAGTCATTTTTCTATTTCAGTTGTACTGTTTTTATTTTTCGGACAGTGTTGTACTTCTTTCAAAATATTGTATTTAGTATGATCTTGTGATGACCCGGTCGATCGTCTCATGAGTTACCGGCCCGTTTCCCCCATTTCTGCTTCTTATTGCTTTATTCGTCTGTGTTTTGAGGTATCAGATTGGTTGGATTGAATCCGGATTGGTTTTGGTGAAGTTTGAGACATTTAGTCTCTTTTCAGAAGGCTTAAGTTGGAAAAGTCAACCGGATGTGGACTTATGTGTTAGAGGGCTCGGATGTGAGTTCCGGTGGTTTGGTTAGCTTCGGGAGGTGATTTGTGACTTAGGAGTGTGATCGGAATGGGTTTTGGAGGTCCTAAGTAGAATTAGGCTTGAATTGGCGAAGTTGATATTTTGGCGATTTCCGGTTGATAGGTGAAATTTGTATATAGGGGTCGGAATGGAATTCCGAGGGTTGCAGTAGCTTCGTTATGTCATTTGGGATGTGTGTGTAAAATTTCAGGTCATTCGGACGTGGTTTGGTTGGGTTTTTGATCAAAAGCGTATTTCGGAAGATTTTAGAAACTTAGGCTTGAATTAGAGCTGTTTTGGTTGACTTGATGTTTTTTGAAGTGTTTTGATGATTGGAACTAGTTTGAATAATGTATTGGGATATGTTTGTGCCTTTGGTTGAGGTCTCAGGGGCCTCGGGTGAGTTATCGGAGGGTTGGATGGAGCATTTTGAAGTTTAGAAAATTGTAGAAAATCTGATCAGCTGTTGCAGAGATTTATCCCTTCGGGTTCGCGAGAGGAGCGTCGCGTTCGCGTAGAAGGATTGGAGGAAGGCCTGAATTAAGCCTTCGCGTTCGCGAGAGGGGCTTCGCGTTGCGGAGGGGTTGGGTAGTTGGTCAGTGCGTTCGCGAGATGGACCTCGCGATCGCGTAGAGGAATTGGGTCAGCTGTGGTTTGAGGTCAAATGTTCATCGCGTTCGCGGAAGGGTGAGCGCGTTCGCGAAGAGTGGTCTGAGCAAGGCATCGCGTTCGCGGCTGTCATGTCGCGATCGCGTAGAGCAAAAATTGGTCAATGTAAGTTTATGCTTCGCGAACGCGAGGCGTTGACTGCGTTCGCGAAGAAGGAAAATCAGACCTGGGTAGAATATTTTTAACTCGTCTTGTTCGCGAATGTGGGTCTATTTTCAACCATAGCTGCTCGTTTTTGGAGATTTTTGAAGGAGATTGAAGAGGGATTCAAGGAGAATCGTTGGGAGGTAAGATTCTTGGACTAAAAACTCGATTATTATGTGAATTCCACCTAGAAATCATGGAAACTTAAGCTAAAAATGGAAGAACTAGGGCTTGGAATTTTGGATTTTGATTTGGGATTTGAAGGGTCATTTGTGGACGAATTTTGATGTTTTTGGTATGTATGAACTCGTGGGGAGATAAGGAACCTATTGGTGTAAAAATTTCTGAGTTTCGAGAAGTGGGCCCGGGGCTCGGGTTTTGCTAATTTCGGGATTTTTGGTATTTTCCGATTGTTTTCGCTTGGGTTTTGTTCCCTTAGCATATTGTGACGTTCTCGTTCTAATTTTGGATAGATTCGATGCGCGTGGAGGCCAATTCGAAGGGCAAAGGCGTCGCGAGCTAGGGATTTAGCCGGTTCAAGGTGAGTAATGCTTGTAAATGATGTTCTGAGGGTTTGAAACCCCGAATTGTGCATCGTAGTAGTATGTTGAGGTGAGGCACACGCTCGATGACGAGCGTGGGGTCGTGTACTATTAGGGATTTGGACTTGGTCCGTCCCGATTGATGATTTTACCGCGTATTTGATTTAAAACTATTTGTTATCATCGGTTATTGGGCTGAATGCCATATNTGAGCGCGGGTACCCATTGTGATGTGAGAGTGAGCCCGGGGGCTGTTACTGTTGTGAGATGTTGCCCGAGGGCGGTTGTGGTGTTATTGTGCCCGAGGGGCGAACTTTTATTTATTTATTTTATCATAATTATCTGTCAATTACCTGTTTACTGGTTTAAAGAGCATTTTTCCTGATTCTTACTGGTTTTCCTGATTATAAATGATTTTACTGCTTCATTATAGACTGCCATATGCTTTACGTGTTTTCTTGCTTTCACTCATTATTTATATTCATTACTCACTGAGTTGGAGTACTCACTTTACTCCCTGCACCCTGTGTGCAGATTCGGGCGTATCAGGTTCCGCTCTGGAGTGTTGATTTCCTCCAGTTCCAGGCGGGCTTCTTTGGAGATTACGAGGTAGCTATTGACGTCCGCAGCCCCGTGTCTCTACTCCTTTATCTTTCCTGTTCTCTTCAAACAAATGTAGTAGTTTATGACTTAGCAGACTGTAGTGTGGATTCATAGATGCTCGTGACTTGTGACACCCCAGTTAGGGCTGTGTCGGGTTGGATTTCTGAATTTTCATCGTTATTTCCGCTATTCGGTGTTAGTAAATTATGTTTTAAACTATTATGTGTTGGTTAACTGTTTTAAAAGATGAATTGGGTTGAACTGGCTGGCCTTGTCTTCACGAGAGGCGCCATTACGATCGGGTTCGGGGTTAAGGTCGTGACATTTACTCTGCTCACATCTCAATTGCACCGTCCAAACGAGCCGAACGACTTGTGTCCTATTAGCGCAACAACACCCAAAGAAGTAACCCACACCTCTAAACAACCGGGTGAACCCTTACTCTATGCACACTACATTCGTCACAATAACAACTCAAGCATTCCATGATTCCCACACACCCATAAAGTGTAATATAACCCGTATCCAGAAATTCCTTTACTCGAGTCATCCACGATCACAATCAAATCGTCTATAGCATACTCCCCCACTCGGCTTAAAGTCATAGAACAAAACACTCGATAACTCATAATACCCATACTTTATTACTTCCATAATCCCGCACCGAAGTTCAACTCAATCCTTCATAAGCTCATGTAACACAAACCATCTAATACCTCAAATCATCTGCAAATCTCGCATTCATCCTCGTGACGGTCAGGTCAACTATTACAACCGTCCAAACTCAAATCACACAATATAACCCACTTGTAGAAAAGAAATCCTCCACATAAAATCATAAAAATCACACATCCGTAGATTACCTTGCAGGTTATAACCCACCTGCTTAGCGTCAAACTGCCATCTCTTTATACCTTTCCACCGCCACAACTACTACGCAATTACTTAACCTTCCTGAGTTTTGATTTCCTCCAGTTCCAGGCGGGCTTCTTTGGAGATTACGAGGTAGCTATTGACGTCCGTAGCCCCGTGTCTCTACTCCTTTATCTTTCCTGTTCTCTTCAAACAAATGTAGTAGTTTATGACTTAGAAGACTGTAGTGTGGATTCATAGATGCTCGTGACTTGTGACACCCCAGTTAGGGCTATGTGGGGTTGGATTTCCGTGTTTTCATTGTTATTTCCGCTATTCAGTGTTAGTAAATTATGTTTTAAACTATTATGTGTTGGTTAACTGTTTTAAAAGATGAATTGGGTTGAACTGGCTGGCCTTGTCTTCACGAGAGGCGCCATCACGACCGAGTTCGGGGTTAGGGTCGTGACAAGTTGGTATCAGAGCCTAGGTTACATAGGTCTCACGAGTCATGAGCAGGTTTAGTAGAGTCTCGCGGATCGGTACGAAGACGTCTGTATTTATCCTCCAGAGGCTGCAGAACCTTTAGAAAAACTTCACCTTCTTGAAATTCTTATCGTGCGAGTTGTTAATCCGAGTACTAAACTTTTATTGTTCCATTCTCTCACAGATAGTGAGGACACGCGCTACCGGACAGGATGGACGATCACCAGTGCCACCAGCAGCGGCCACCAGAGGCCGAGGATGCGGTCGTGGACGTGGTAGGGGCAGAGCAGCGGGGGCAGCACCTGCAGATCCACCAGCTGCCCCAGTTCAGGACCAGGTCCCAGCTGTGGACCCTCCAGCAGCACCAGCTCACGCACCAGCTGTGCCTATTGTGATCCCGAGTCTTCAGGAGGCCTTGGCTCAGATTTTATCAGTTTGCACTGGCCTAGCTCAGGCGGTTTTAGCCACTACAGCCGCAGCTACTTCACAGGCGGGGAGAGGCAGTCAGACTCCCACCGCCCGCACGCCTGAGCAGGTCGTGCAGGGACTTCAGATGCCGGGGGCACCTCCAGCCCAACCGGTCGCAGCTGCTCAGGACTATGTAGTTCTTGTCATGCCAGAGGATGAGCAACATAGGTTGGAAATATTTGGGAGACTTCTTCCTCCGACCTTCAGCGGAGCAGAGGGCGAGGATGCCTAGGGCTTTCTAGACAAGTGTTAGAGGATGCTTCGTACAGCCGGTATCTTGGAGACCAGCGGGGTCGCTTTCACTACTTATCAATTTTTAGGACCTGCTTTTACTTGGTGGGAGGATTTTTTGAGGCGTAGGCCTGCTGGTGCAGCACCCCTATCTTGGCAGCAGTTCTCCGTTCTCTTTCTGGAGAAGTATGTATCGCAGTCTCGCCGAGAGGAGCTGCGTAGACAGTTTGAGTGGTTGCGTCAGGGAGACATGACCGTGTCACAGTATGAGTTGAGATTTTCTTAGTTGGCTCGTCATGCCATCTGGTTGGTCCCGACAGATCGAGAGAGGATCAGGAGGTTTGTTGATGGTCTTACTTATCAGCTCTGTATCCTTATGACCAGGGAGAGGGTGATTGGTGCTACATTCGAGGAGGTCGTGGATATTGCTAGGGAGATTGAGTCTGTCCGTCGCCAGGAGCGAGAGGAGCGGGAGGCCAAGAGGCCTTGAGGTTCTGGTAGCTACAGTGGTGGTCCTTCGAGGGACCAGTTCCAGCACGGCAGAGGCCGACAGTTCCGTCAGGGTCAGTCTGATCGCTCAGGTTATCGAGGAGCATCATTGGGTCATGGTTCCCACAGTTCTCACCAGGGCCATTCTTCACTTAGTGCCCTCCCTGCTCAGAGCTCATCCCATGCTCCATCTGTTCAGGGCTCTTCTACTCCGAGTGCTTCTGCTGGTCACTCCGGTGTGAGGGGTTCCCATCAGTCCCCTTCTCCAGCACCTAGGATTTGTTATGAGTGTGGCGAGATGGGCCACATGTGGAGGCAGTGTCCCCGCTGTGTTGCTAGTTCATCTCAGCAGAGGGGCCAGTCATCAGCTTCAGCTTCAGCCGCTCCACCACCACCCGCCTAGCCAGCTAGGGGTGGGGATCAGTCAGCCGGGGGTCGCCCCAGAGGGGGAGGTCGATCAGGGGGCGGTCAGGCCTTTTTCTATGCTCTTCTAGGCAGACCCGATGCCATTGCTACTGATGCTATCATTACAGGTATTATTTCAGTCTGCCACAGAGATGCCTCTATACTATTTGATCCCGGTTCTACCTATTCTTATGTGTCCTCATACTTTGCACACTATTTGGGTACTCCTCGTGAATTTCTTGCTTTACCTGTTCATGTATCTACCCCGGTGGGTGATACTGTTGTCGTAGACCGTGTGTACCGATCGTGTTTGGTGACTATTGGGGGTCTGGAGACCCGAGTCGATCTTTTATTGTTGAGTATGGTGGATTTTGATATCATTCTAGGAATGGATTGGTTATCTCCGTGCCGCGCTATTCTAGATTGTCATGCCAAGACAGTCACATTGGCTATACCGGGTGTGCCACGGATTGAGTGGCGTGGCGTGACTGATTATGTTCCTAGTAGAGTGATCTCTTTCTTAAAGGCCCAGCGAATGGTTGGAAAGGGTTCTTTGTCGTATCTTGCTTTTGTGAGGGATGTTGGGGCTGAGACTCCCAGTATTGATTCTGTCCCAGTTGTGAGGGATTTCCCTGATGTATTTCTAGCAGACCTGCCGGGCATGCCCCCGGACAGGGATATTGATTTTGGTATTGACCTGGTACCGGGCACTCAGCCCATTTATATTCTGCCGTATCGTATGGCACCAGCGGAGCTGAAGGAGTTAAAGGAGCAGCTTCAGGAACTCCTAGATAAGGGGTTCATACGGCCTAGTGTGTCACCTTGGGGCACGCCGGTCCTGTTTGTGAAGAAAAAGGATGGCACTATGAGAATGTGCATCGATTATAGGAAATTGAACAAGGTAACAGTGATGAACAAGTATCCTTTGCCTCTCATTATTGATTTATTCGACCAGCTTCAGGGAGCGAGGGTTTTCTCCAAGATTGATCTCCGTTCGGGTTATCACCAGTTGAAGATCAGGGATTCGGATATTCTTAAGACGGCCTTCAGGACCAGATATGGTCATTATGAGTTCTTGGTTATGTCTTTCGGGCTGACCAATGCCCCAGCAGCGTTCATGCATCTGATGAACAGCGTGTTCTGACCTTATCTTGATTCATTTGTTATAGTTTTCATTGATCATATCCTGGTATATTCGCGTAGTCAGGAGGAGCATGGGGAGCATTTGAGGGTTGTGTTGCAGAGATTGAGGGAGGAGAAACTTTATGCCAAGTTCTCCAAGTTTGAGTTTTGGCTCAGTTCAGTGGCATTCTTGGTACACGTGGTGTCCAGCGAGGGTATTCAGGTTGATCCAAAGAAGATAGAGGCGGTGCAGAGTTGGCCTAGACCGTCCTCAGCCACAGAGATTCGTAGTTTTCTTGGTTTGGCAGGCTATTATCGTCGGTTTGTTCAGGGATTCTCATCTATCGTGTCGCCTTTGACCAAGTTGACTCAGAAGGGTGCTTCATTTGTATGGTCAGACGAGTGTGAGGAGAGCTTTCAGAAGCTCAAGACCGCTTTGACCACAGCTCCAGTGTTGGTTTTGCCATCAGCTTCAGGTTCATATACCGTATATTGTGATGCTTCGAGAGTAGGGATTGGTTGTGTGTTGATGCAGGAGGGTAGAGTTATTGCTTATGCTTCTCGTCAGTTGAAGCCTCATGAGAAGAACTACCCCGTTCATGATTTGAAGTTGGCTGCTATAGTTCATGCGTTGAAGATTTGGAGGCATTACTTGTATGGCGTATCTTGTGAGGTATTCACTGATCATCGCAGTCTTCAGCATTTGTTTAAGCAAAAGGACCTTAATTTGAGGCAGCGGAGATGGTTGGAGTTGCTTAAGGATTATGACATCACTATATTGTACCATCCGGGAAAGGCCAATGTGGTGGCCGATGCTTTGAGCTGAAAGGCAGTGAGTATGGGGAGTTTGGCATATATTCCAGTTGGGGAGAGACCTCTTGCGGTTGATGTTCATGCCTTGGCCAATCGGTTCGTGAGGTTGGATATTTCGGAGCCTAGTCGGGTATTGGCTTGTGTGATTTCTCAGTCTTCCCTATATGAGCGCATCAGAGAGCGTCAGTATGATGATCCACATTTTCTTGTTCTTAGGGACAGAGTTCAGCATGATGATGCCAGAGATGTGTCTATTGGAGATGATGGGGTATTGAGGATGCAGGGCCGAATTTGTGTGCCCAATGTAGATGGGCTTCAGGAGTTGATTCTGGAGGAGGCCCATAGCTCGCGGTATTCTATTCATCCAGGAGCCGCGAAGATGTATCAGGATCTGAGACAGCATTATTGGTGGCAGAGAATGAAGAAGGATATTGTGGGATTTGTAGCTCGGTGTCCAATTGTCAGCAGGTGAAATATGAGCATCAGAGACCGAGTGGCTTGCTTCAGAGGATGGATATTCCTGAGTGGAAGTAGGAGCGGATCACTATGGATTTTGTAGTTGGACTCCCTCGGACTTTGAAGAAGTTCGATGCTATTTGGGTGATTGTGGATAGGCTGACCGCACTTCATTCCTATTGTAC
>NW_017671940.1:178095-181030 GCF_001879085.1 Nicotiana attenuata | reverse complement strand
GATCATCCATTGATTCCAAGTATATTGGGAGAAAAGTGCATCTACATTTGACCTAAATTTCAGCATATTATAAATGGAACTTGTGATGACCTTTTCCAACTTTTGTTCCACAACTCGCTTGACTTCAAAACATAACACCAACTATCGTACGACTAAAATAACTCATGATATAATCTCCTTATAATGTTAATAACCCTAGTATCACCCCAAAAGTACATGGTAAAATATTCCAACTTGTCGACTTTCGACGAAACTTATTTTCTTCAATTCGTTTAGCTTCTAAGCCTTCAAACCCTCTTGCTACTTGGTACTAATGATCTTAAATATTTGTAACCTCCACGTTAACATGATGAACTAACTTTGTAAGCTTTAAAAAGATGATTCCCTTTCTGAGCTTACATTAATTGACTTATGATGTACTCTTACGTACGAAAACACGGGGTGTAACATCATTCCCCCCTTTGGAACATTCGTCCTCGAATGTTGATTAATGCGCTTATCAGTCTCATAACCTGTAGCTCTTAAGAATTCTTTAATATTGTCCTTGACATCTAGGAAACTGTTCTGTAAATAAATTCAAAGACCAGGGTATTCCCACCTTTAGGCTTCTTTCTCATACCACGACATGTGGTCGAAATTTTTCCAACATCGTAACATTTGCTACCTTATGTCATGCAGTATGTTACGACTGTGTCATTGTATGAGTGCCTAGCGACTCGTCTTCCCTTTTTCCTCCATATTTTAGCCAATCTCTAAGCCTCACTTTATGAACATATACAGAATTATGACAAGTTGTCCCTCTAGGCATCTATAGGTGTACTGATGTCTTTCGCTTGGTACTTTATCGAACTTAAGACTATTGCTATCTCTTGTTTCATAGCCTTGTATATCTATCCTTATGGATTTACTACATCTAGGTAGGTTATACTATACCATAAAACTTACTTCGGTTTATTATTACCGAGGTTTGCTACCCAACTCCAGGTTACTCTTTCGCTGCTTATCCTATATGTATAAATCTAAGTCCTTTAGTGCTTCCTCATTATTATTCATCTTAAGAATAACAAACAAATCTCATCTTGTACTTTGGAACTTGTACCCATCTACTGTTTATTCACCTTAATGTTGAAATATAATCTATCACTGATAACTTGTAACCTCTTACGTAATACACTATCACTAGGGCTCACATCTTATCGAGGAACATCTGAAGTGATTTTCCTGATCCACCTAGGGATAATACTATACTTCAATAACCATATTTTATTGTATCCCAATGCGATTCATCTTATGGGGGTATTCTAATCCCGTGCAATTAATAAAATCCCTTTCTCGTTAAATCATTACTCAATCAAAGGCCTAAGCGTCATCCTCTTATCAATCACAATTACACCCTTATTCTACTACCGGGGCAGCATTCCATCTGCACCTAGTCTTAGAATCTTTTGTGTTCATTCAGGCTGTACCGAGCTCTTTATTACATATGGAAATCATCAGCTCCCTTGTTTTGATGGGTTTAATCCCAAGGACATACATATTCTCGTCACCTTCTCACTCACCTTTTCACATCTTTACCCCTATCTACCTAAAACCTTGTTTCTCTACAATACTTTACTTTAGGACCTACACCGATCTATTTATACTACTCGCAACCTTCCTTAAACTTGCTACCACCATAAATTTCCTTTCGTGCCTTCTCAGTTGTCCTTAAATGTAAGCAATTACTTTTGCTGGTCGTTCTATCACTTGTTGCATGAATAATTGGCTTGTCTTATTGCCTACGAATACTGTAATTTCCTGTACCTCATATGATCTCAAACATCTCCTTTGATTTTTTTTTTTCCATTCATTAGCCACGATAGGTGCCACGTTCTTATGGAGTGTATACAATATTGTAGCAAGGCTGTTGTTATAAGATCATTTACTCTTTAGCTCACTATGCTTAGGTGGAAACCTTCTTCCTTATTTTCTCAACTAATCTTTCGTTGTAGTACTTAGAGAGACCTTCTGACTCTTTGCGAGCTTGTTATATCGTACATCCGAAGGAAATTTTTGTTGTTCTTACTCGCCTATAATAATCCTTAGTTACATAACTTTGTGCCTTTGTGCTCGTAGGGTTATTTCTAAGCTCAAATTTTTATTGTCTCCTTAGTGGCACTCTCTCTTATTTTCATAAATCTTAAAAACGGTACCTTTAACTGCCTCAACTCCTATCTGAATTTTTTCAGATGATTGCAATCTCGTATCTACGAGACTGAATTCCCTATGCTGCGGTTCACTACATTTATCTTGCATGATCTATTCATTTATCTGTGACTTCTTGTCTAGCCATAACCGGGCTCTTCCTGAATCAACTACTAATTACTAGTTGGTCCATTCTCATATATACATATATTCTGCATAATCTTTCTTGGGTTATTTTCTTTATCTTAACTTACCACTCGTACTGGCTTCTTATGTATCAAGTGTTCATTCACACTTACTATCAATAACGTCTGGTGTGGGAACCCATACTGCCTCTCTCCGACGGTGTGCTTGTGTAATGTTCTGGAGTCGCAACATATCTGTAGGAACTGAACAAATGCAACATCATCCTTTCTCCTTTTTACCACATTCTTCCTTTACTATTCCATAGTTACCTGAACCGCTTAATTCCGACTTAATACCATATCACACCATATTCCCCCCTTTAGGGGAGTACTAAGATTTAGTACTACAACGATCTACCTATAGATGTTTCACCTCTTCATCGTTGGCATCTTTTCACATCATCAATGAACCTTAATAGTCTTATGGTAACCTTCTGTACAAGGGATAACTTAATTTCTTACGCACTAAGGTGATACCTAGTGTAACTGGCACAGTTAGTCCCTTAATATTAACTCTGTTCAAAGTGCTTGCTTTAGGTAGCGTACTTCCTAAATGGCCTTTAAAG